>NW_009199862.1:28903-38869 GCF_000690835.1 Fulmarus glacialis | reverse complement strand
AGCCAACGCATTGGTTTATCCTACCCACCTATTTTCACGGTTATGTCTAGCCAGAGACACTGTTTATAGCAGTGGCCAGCGTGGGGCACTTTGGAAGAGGCTGTCAACACTATAATTTGTCCCAGTAGTACACTTTTAATTGTCATTCTTAACACCAATTACTGCTTAGAGGTCTTACTTCTTGAAGCATTTGAATTGCTACTCCCAAATGTTTATGCTGTGTAGCAGTTGTTTATACTTAGCAAAAGAACACTCTTCTTAAAAAAAAAAAATCTGTTTTGATTGATCCTGCGTGTTTTATACTCACTAGTCAAAACACATTTGTGAAGATATTCAAAAGTGCAAAGAATTTGTTGCTCAATTATGCTTTATGCAACAACTTCCTTGGGTTAACCATGAATTATGATCAGGGTTTTTTTCCCTTTTCAGCATTCAAAGTACAGAAAATTTTCATGAGTATTAGAAACTTTGGGTTTTTATATGTTATATTTACTATTTCATTAGGTAAGAGTGGCATCACCACAAGTACACTTTTGTTAGAAGTGAGTTTATTGAAGAGTGAACCAATTTTCACTCTTTTTAACCAACAATTTTCACAATATAGAACAGCAGCACTAAGAAGGATAGAAGTGACATACCAGGAAGTTTGGACAAGATAGTGTTAGAAAGCTCTTGAACAAATTCGTCACTGCTTTTTCCTGATCCTTGTGCTCTTGTTCATAGCTGCAACTCAAGGATTATTATAATTAAAGTATTTATCTCTTTACACTGGATAGAGGGTGGAAAATAGAAAATGGGAATCTTTCAGAGCACTTTCCACCAGAAGCCTCATCTCGTTTTTTCTTCTTTTTTCTTTGTTCGTAGGAAATACTTCCACAGAATATTTGGGATTATGACCTTACTTACATGGCTTGCTCCAAAATTTGATTCTGCTGTTTTGCACCAACTTTTTACTTGCCCTCAGCTATTTAGTAAAATAATAACTACACAGGAAAAGATATATCTCCTAAATTCCATTCCCAGGAATTAATATGCAATATAATTTTTAATTCTGCACAGCATCCATTCTATTGAATTGTAGACTATGAATACTATTTCAATTCAAGATAGATGCTTTAAATTAGATTAAAGTGTTTATTAATACTTTATGCTGATCATTCTAAAGACAATTTTCACCGTTTCCTGCATAAAGAAGCTTATTCTTCTCAGTATGTTTCTAATTTTGCCATTAAACTCCTTACGTATATTCCTGAATAAGACTTTAAACATAAGGAAGTAAGTTAAAATTTTAATGCTTTTACTTAATTATCTTAGTAGTAGATGTTATTAAATCCTTGTTTCAAGCCCAGATGAACAAAGTTTATTAAATATTGTGTTCTTTATCATCCCTATTTTCTAGGGGGAGGCATCTCCTTTATTTTGCTAGTACTTTAGTTTATTGCTATAGAAGTCTAGTTTTTATAATTAATGTTATACTAGGGACACAAACTGGAGCTTTTTCCCTGAACAAAGAGCTATGATGCAAGTAAATTGATTTGCTTCAAAAACTGCTTCTAAAAGTTGAAGTTGGTACCATCTTCAGAAAGGGACTGATATGTGTTTTATTGACTGATGGATTTAGAATAGAAATTTAAAGAATTAGAAATCTTGTAGAAACTGGCAGATAAATGGTAAAAGTATGATTCACAGATCAGGTTATTCAGAATGACACAGTATGTATTAACATACGTGTATTTCTAAACTCATGGGTTGTGGTTATTGAAGACACAGAAGCACTCAGACAAAACAATCAAAACCAGTTTCTTATGTGCTTGGCTGTCTACAATCAATCTGAAGAGCTTTTAAATTAAATAGAACAGGTATAGGAAGAAGGTATATCTCATCATCTATTCTGAAGAGTGGAAGCAAAGATAAAAAGAGATCAAATGACTTACATAGGGGATCTGTGGCACAATAAAGAATTGTACAAAATCACTGCAGTTTTAGCCCAAAACCTTAGCATAAGCTAACATTTTTTTCCTTCTTGTTTATGCATCCATTAGTTTGTATTGAAAGTCTCAACCTTCCTTATCCTGAGTGTTTTTAAGCATATAATATTATTTTGGTTCAGCTGCTATAAATGTCCTGCTTAAGCAGATTTCAGAGGATTACTGGGGTCCCCCTAGGAAAAATGAATAAGATTTAACAAATATAATATTGAGGACTTGGATCTGAACAGCTTCTCAGTATTCCTTTAAAATGTTCCTTTGTGAAATCAGAGAGTATAAAAGTGATGATTGAAAAAGTGAAAAGTGATTGATTTGTGCAAAACCATGGATAACATGTATGTTAGTATGTAACATACAACGTATAAATAAGTAATTAATTAAAACATGAGTTGATAGGAAATGGCTTGAAGAGAACATCCAAGAATCCCGTCTTACATACCCACGTGAGAGAAGCCAGATCTAATGAGTAGTACAGCCAATTCCTCATTATTTCTGTTTAACAAACTATGATTGTTAAATCAAATTTGCCCTTTAAACTGCAAAGTATAACTCATTTAACATAATTGGTTTAGAAATGTATTTAAGAAAAACTTACAAACCTGATGGCATTCCCATGCATTCTGAAGATTTCTGGGTCAACAGCCAGAGGAAGGTTTCAATGTATTCTTTAAAATCTTGGAAGGTGCCATCCACGTGAGCAAAATACACACCTGTTGCAGAAATACATATACCTATATATGACATACATATTAAAATATTTTCTTGTGACTTAAACAGGTAAAAATGAAGTATCAGCCTATATATATAACATATTATCAATATAAACCAAGGATTGTCTTTAAAGCATCTGAAGATAAACATAATTCACCATAAGAAAACATCTGTAAGAAGATACTTGCAACTGCACATGGATGGCAAACCTTTTCATAGGCAATGACAGATCCATATCAGCTTTTGACATCCTCGAATTAACAAAAGCAGTATTTTAAAAAAACATTTTAAAAAATCTCATATTCCCATGTAATATGTTAACATGCATTAACATTTCAGGAAAAGGATTTTGAGACAGAATATTTTCTCCCTCTTTTTACACTTTGGAACAGAAAATGAAATTGTTGCTTGAGAGAACAATGTAAAAATAATAGCTGGATGCAAGCTATTGTGATACCATTTACACAAAACAAATCACATAGAAAATAAAAAGAACAGTACAGCTTTCCAAAGCCTGACTGCTAAGCTAAAAGCCTGACAACAGTCAACGTATGTATCTTGATCATTCATCTGTCTTGCCTTCCAGATCAGCTGAATTATTCTGAAGCATGGGTAGGGAAGTTTAGGGCACCTGTCCAAGTCTTGGGAAACATGGATCTGAAAGTGCTCCATCCCAGACATCCAAACTTTATCAACTCAGAAGATGTGATTTTCAGCAGCCACACCACATAATGGGCTTCCTTCCTTGGCCATCTGTCATTGCTCATTTTCTCCCTTTTGCTCTGTCCTCTCGTAACACAGGCTGCTGTCCTTTCTGTTGTGCCGGAACAGCTAGATGTGTTATAATTACAGCCTGTCATACTAAAGGAAAAAACAACCCATAATAGCTCATCAGACAGTAACCTGCAGTGGATCAGCAATGGCCACACAAGTACCTGGGCTGTCTCTGTAGCAGGCACTCCTCTTACCCGGCTTTGTAAGATGCTTTGACAGCTACTGGGAGGAAGCAGTACAGCTGCTCCAAAACAAACCATCGCCTTCATGATCCAGAAGTCCTGTTCTTGTGTTCTAAGCATATCTGTATTTCACATACAGAAAGTCAACGATGTGCAGTGACTGCAGCTGCACTCTAGGTAGTGAGGTACACCTCAGCCACCTGCTGAATGCGGTGTTATATACCATGTCAGTGTTTTGTGGGGCTCTGGTGCATTAGGGGTATCATCTCCCTCTGAAGATGGCCAAGTCAAAGAATGGATGCATCAAATGAATGCACTGGTAGTAGGATTCAGGGAATTCTTGAATCTTGTAGGAATATGTAAACTTTGTAGTTGTGCTAAATCCAACAGGATCTCTAAGGATTGAAAAGGATGTGTAATATACAACTATCTATTTAGTATCCATACAGCCTGAAGATCTGTTAACTTTTTTCCTGATTTTCACATCAGGTTCATTCTGATCTGGAACATTGCTCTGTAAAACAGTCAGTGAAGTATCGTACCTGCTGCATACCCTTTCGAGTTTTCTAGAACAGGCAGTCTCAGAATGCAGTAGGGTTTTTTTCCCCATTTCCCACCCCAGCTGTCATTCTGGAATACTCTGCCTTGACTACAGAGGACAATATGAAGTTTGCCACTCTGTCACACATACCAACTGTTCTGCAAACAACATACAGGTACCATAAAAGAATTAGAAATTCCAGGATCTGTTTCAAGTTTTAACACCAAAAATTAAATCCCACAGCGCAACTGAGCCAAATGAACCGCCTGCTGTTACTGAAAGAGAGGGGGCTTATTTATTCCTCTTCGGCTGTCTGACATGAAGAAAGAATTAAGTAAAACAATTAGGTCAGTTTAGCTATTTGCAGATAACACTTTATAAAGTAATGCTCAAAGAATCTACAAGCAAGATTCATGATAGAAGATCACTAAATAATGCCAAGCTTGAGTCAAGAGTGTCTCCTTGCAACTCTGCCTACTGATCAGAAAGCTTCGAGTGTGGGAATGGAGGGACACCACTAATATTATTCACCATAGAAAATAACAGTTTGTTCAAGAAATATCTATAAAGACTCAAACTGAATTTTAGCGTATTGTTTAGATGCATGGTCCTAGTTGAAGACTATTGTTTCTGTATATCACATAAAACAGACATGAAAATACACAGTCATTCACATTCATGGAGCACAAATATAATACCCAAGACTGAATTAATTTTTCTATTCAGATTTTCAGTCGACTGAAAAATTTTCATCCTTTCTTTGAAATATATATTTACGTGATTCTGTATATTTGTAGTCATCTTTCAATGTGCCTGCAAAAGAATCTCTTTTGTACTAAGATATCTCTGATCCTAGCTATCAGTACCTTGCCTTCCCGAGGTAATTTCAGGTACAGTTTTGACAGATTTATACTGAACATTAAAATGTACAAAGAAATAATATTTTATATTTCCAAATCTCCAGTTTTCTAGAATCTGGGAAAGATTTATTTTTTTTGCCATGTACATAGAAATGGAAGTGCTTTCATATCATAATCAGTTCCTTTCAGTTGTTAAAGTGTAAAACAGTACTAGTAGTACTAGAAAATGCCTATGTCAAGCAGTAAAAATCATGTAAGTACTGAATTTTCAACAACATAAGAAATTGCATACCTGATTTGATTCTGGTCATTACTGCAGCTGCATATGTGTATTGTATAACATTTCCTTGCCTCATTACCCATGTGGATGAACAACTAATTTTGCCCACCTACTTGCACAAGTGCCCAATTTCCTATGTAAACAGAATCAGTGCACGTGCAAAACAAGCACTTGTTCTCACGTTTTTCAGTTGCAACCTGAAACTCTGGTCCTTAGTGTGATCAACATTCTTGAATTATTTTTGTTCAGATAACGACTGTATAAAAAAAAGGTTTTCAAATTTTATGCAGAAATACTAGTTTCCTAGTGAGGGATAAATAAAACTTAGTAGACGTACAAACCTAAAATTAATGTTACGTCATCACTGTTTGATTACATAATTGTACGCGAACAGACTCTATCAGAGACATCAAAAAGCATTTTCGTCTAGCTTGCCAAATTAAAAGCAGAAACATTTTCAAGGCAACAAGAAAACTGAAGACAGGTATTATTATGTGCTCTGACTTTTATCTCAAAGGGCAAATATCTGTGACATGGTAAAAAAGAAGTAACAGTTAATAAAGAAATGAATATGAGAAGGCTAAAATAATGTTATATCTCCTAAATTTGATAGAATTAATCTGTTTTCAAGACCAGTGCTAGAAGCAGAATGAAAACCAAGCCAAGATATCTTTATATGGTTTGTAGTGAATGAACAGGCAGATGCTTTGCAGAGTTTGTCTTCAAGGGCTGATACATCTACTTCTTAGAAGTGAATCCTTTGTTACCTTGCGGTTTTGCTTTTCCACACATTTTTTCTGGCACTAGTAGCTTTTCAATTTTTCAGGGTCTGGCAATTAACAAAAAACCAGATTAACAGAGTTAGTATTCTCATGGATGTAACACCTCTTTGAAACCCTTGGGTAATGCCTAGGAACAAAAGCTATCTTTTTCTCTAGACTAGTTTAGGAGTTGGGACTACAAATCCCAAAGTAACATGGTTGGCTAGTCATATTTCAAAAGGGAAAGGGACAGAATAAAAGGAAACAAACAAAAAAAAGCTAAATTTTAAGATTTGAACCGAGGAGACAATTCATTTTGCACAAAAATTATCAGTAGATGAATCAAATATTCATGCGTATACCCTCTCTAATATTGTAAAAAGATTGTCAAAGGCATTGTAATGTCGATGTCAAAATAAAATCAGTCATCTGTAAGCAAGCTTTTACTATCTGATGGTGAATGAACAAATCTTTTGTGACTGATATTGGGCTACAGATTGCAAATCAAAAAGGATTTTACTTAGGAGGGATGTTTGAAAGCACTTGTTTTCATTTCAGCAAGTATATAAGAGTCTTAATCTTCAGCTTTGCAAAAGAATTCAGAACAATATGCCCAGTTTTGGTTTGTAGTTCTTAGTGTATAGGGAAGGTAACTAATATAAAATATGTAAGACTGGACAGAAATAAAACTTTAGGTGTCATACTCAGGTGTCTCTTCGTAATACTTGTTAACTTGTCAATTTGAAAGGGCTGACTATTTTCTTCATTGTTAAAGAAGACCTTGAAAATCTTTATTTCAACATACAAACCTGTATCTCAGTATAAAACAATATATAAAATTATGCCAAAGGAAATACAGCAGTAGCTAAAAATGTAGTCTGCAGTGAATTTTATATCTGACAAAGAAGAAAAAGTCCTTTTACACACTCATCAAGGTGACATAATGAATAAAAAAGAAAGCGCAAAACATTATTTGTATTAGGAAAAATGCCACATTCTGCAAACTAATGATTAATTGATTAATAATCCCTGGATGGGGTATAATCTGAAGAAATGCTATCTGTTAATGTGAGAAATTTTTTTTATATACTTATTTTTGGATAGGAGACTTCAAGAAGATTACCTATGAGTTGATAAGCAGCATGTAAGAGTCTTGAACTGTTCTGTGTATAAGGGCTATATGTTTACATTGACTGGAGTCTTTAAGTTAGAAAGCTCTTCATCTTCCTGAGGATGGAGAGGTCTAAAAAATCAAAAACTTCGAATGATATTAAGAATATTTTAAAGCCACAAAATCTTTGCTCATTAATCTATGACTCTGAGATCAGTAGTGATCACAGCCCCTGGACCTCATTTACTACGTCCTTCATTTCACTGGGTGCTTCAGTTTTAGAGAGTAGGTGGAATTCAGCTCACCTAATTTTAGCCTTCAGAAAGTAAGGTGCCTTCTGTTAGCCTGCTATCTTGAATCCTCCCCAGTCAATGGAGTGAGAAGGGCACCTCACTAAGGTCATAATCTGATAATAAAACAGGAAGAATATCTAAAACAGGTGGAATAAACATGTAAAACAAATGGAATAATTTTGTGCCTACAGAGTACCTGTCTTTCCCCCTTCCCCTCCCTCTACCTCCTCTTACAATGGATCCTAGAGGCACAGTTCAGAGACTAGACCTTTAACTTTATGTCACAGTTAATTGAAATAATCCTGCCTGTCAGTAACTAACACTCACACTATCCTTAGTTCACCATGACAAGCCACATTTGGAAGACAAAAAGGTCTTTGGCTTCTGCAAGTGCTTTACAGCTTCAGCTGGCAGCCAGCTGGCCGTGTAGATTCTGGGTCACGTTGTGTAAAATGCAGCTTGCAGAACCCTTCTTTTCTGAGAAATGCCAGAAGCAAGAAGCCTCGGACACCACAATGCAAGTGCTGTACCTGTTATCTAACTGAGGGCATTCCATGGCATCTCCCCACCTTGACAATAAAGGTTTCAGTAAAGCATCACTGTTATTGAACATCACACCAGATGTTCCAAACAAGAGATGTAAACTTCTTCCTCTTCCATTTACATTTAATGTAAAATGCAGTAAGTTGTTCTGTGGATTTGTTTTCATGCAATTCTAAAAACATATAATAACCAAAACATAGATCATACCTTGTCCCCTAAGGCAGAAAGAGGTATATCTGATGATCTCTTTACGTGCTTTGGCTGAAAACACTAATGCTCAGGAAAATTCCTCTGACTTGCAACTATGTTTAGTCTTGAAAAAGCTGAAGATAACAGCTCAGCACTAGCAAAATTGCTTAAATGGGCCATTGAACTCCAGAACCCCCCAATCTCTACCTGAATGCTGGTCACTTAGATAGGATTCTGAGATAATTTTTCATGATTCTTAATAATGTTTTTTTTTCCTCACGATTTCTAATCATCCTTGTTGGAAATTTTCTGTACATCTATATAATACATTTTTCCAAAATAGATTCTTGAAGATTTTTTTCCTAGGTGGAGTGAATGCAAATGATCATGCAAGCATTCATTAAATCTGATAGCAGCAACTTTCTCAAGAAAACATTAAAAAAAATTTAGAAAGAAGACAGATTTTTGCTTCCAACTCCTAAAGCCTTCAGTGCACAGTGAGATAAGCAATGGGAAATATTTTGAAAAATGATTTAAGCTGAAACCAAGGGATTTTTAGTATCTATTTTCTGTCTTAAAACATGTATTTTAGTTTGACAAGCTTTCATTGCATCACTGAAGAAATACAATTTTGTAACTCTGAGAATTAATAAGAGAGAAATTCCTGCCAGTTTAGGATGAATCTTAGTAAAATTACATTGGTTCTTTTACAAGGAAACTCCTGCTGGCTTTAGTGAAAATTGGTATAAATAGTGACTTACTGCAAAATCAGTAAAGGAACAATAATGGTATTCTTATTTAAACACACTTTCAACAATCAGGATGAAAACAGACTAATTATGGAAGCATATATATCCATATGTCCACTCACAATCTGTGAACTTAAACTTCAAATATGTAATTATTCACTGAATAATTGGAAACACAGAGATGACTTTTTCCTCATGTGTTTCCTTCCCTTGTACTATATATTTAAAAGTTAGCTTTAAGTTGTAACAAGTTTTGCATGGACCTTGCTGCTGAATCATAATTAATGCAGTTGATGAGAGGCTTCACAGTAACACAATAAATACAGTACTGATTCCTTTAAACTAGTCAATATACAAACTTTGCAGAAAATGCTATTATGATGGTGAGACAATCCTTAAATAAATATCCTAAATATGTAAGACAGGCAGAACAACTGTTTTTTGTAACAGTTCCTATGTGCTCCAGTGCCATCAGACATACCTGGAAAATAGAATGACAAAAACGCAGAAATTATTTTTCTTTATATTTTTCCAAGGTTGTCTTCTTCAGAAAATGTAGCTGTCATTTCTGTGAATCCTAACTTGATGTCTGCATGAAGTCCTTTTGCGGGTTCATTGGTTATCTGAATTAAAAGAAAATACACTGACTGTATATCTAAATTTGCTTTCTGCTTTTTACTGTAGTGCTGTGAAGTTAACAGATGGGCTCTAGCAATACGTAAACTATATTTTCTGCATGGAGTAGATTAATCTACAATAGGTTTTAGTGTTTAGTTGGATGAACATGCTGATTATGTAACAAGCAAAATTAAAAATTTGTAAAATTTGAATATGAAAAAGAAGAGATATGGAGCAGGAAAAAAAGTAAAGGAAATCATCTTGCAGAAATGGGTATAGCCATGCAATAAATCAGCTGACAGTTGACTGAGTACATCCTAGTGTAATTTAACTCGTTTGTTTAGCTATTATAATATCACATTTTCA
>NW_009199862.1:11223-28879 GCF_000690835.1 Fulmarus glacialis | reverse complement strand
GCAGAAAGAATGGCCAGCCAGGAGAAGCCAGCATCTTGATTA
The DNA here is from genome assembly GCF_000690835.1 of Fulmarus glacialis. Classification (NCBI taxonomy): domain Eukaryota; kingdom Metazoa; phylum Chordata; class Aves; order Procellariiformes; family Procellariidae; genus Fulmarus; species Fulmarus glacialis. The sequence goes on along the minus strand of NW_009199862.1, from coordinate 28,837 downwards.
AAAAGATAAGGGTTACGAAGGTAAGCAAGTGAGGTAAGTATGAAGGGAGAGTATAAAATCAGAGAGATCATATAGCATTTGTTCCTCATAATATTCTTCTAGGTACCCATGATTTGTGGGTTATGTTTTCCTAAGCCAGAGGTGGTTTCTTTGCTTTTTAGATTTCATATAGTAGTTATAAATGGACATTTTTCCCTGGAAATATGCCCAATCACTTTTTGAAATCATGTAAACTTTCAGCCTTCACAATGTTTTCAGCTAGAGCACCACTGAACTTTCTTTTTTTTTTTTTTTTTTTTTAATTTGCTAGCTGCTGGCTTAATTTGATGCCCATACTCCATTTTCTGGGGAAAAGTATTCCTCATTTCAACTACTCCACTATTTCTGTTCTAATTCCCTTGATTTTCTCATCATAGGGCTCTGTTATTTCTTTCTCATCCACATCTTTTCTAGAATGAAGGTTTCTAGTCTATTTAATTGTTCCTCATAAAAAAAAGCTGTTTCATACCTGTGAAGGTATGAAAGGTTTTCTAAACCTTTTCTAATGATGCAGCTTTTGACAGAGGAGGACCAGAATTGCACGCAGGACTGAAAATGTGGGATCACCACTGATTTGTACAATCCTGATCAGATTGCTTTATAGGCAGAGTTAGGATTTTTTCCCACATATTTATTTTAAGTTTATCTATACTGATTTATATCTACCATTTTATTACCCATTTTACTGCATGAGATTCTCCATCTGTTCTTCAGTTTGCTTTTGTTTTTACTTCTCTGAATATCTTTAATAATGTCGCCTCATTAATCATCATGTTTTACAGAACAGTTACAAATGTAATGAATAGCACTGACCTCAGCAAAGAGATTAATAGGATTTTACTAATTACTTGCATCGCTATGAATACTGACTGTTTATTTCTATCCTTGTTTTCTGGTCTTTAACGAACTATAGACATTCCTTTTTACTCAGTGGTAGATTACTTGCTTTACCAGTCTTTGGTTGGACACTTTGCTGAATATTTTGAATGCCAAGAGTATTATCACCCAACAGCTCTGCGCCTGTTGACTCTTTCGAAGACCTCCAATAGATTCGTGAGGTCTGACTTCCCTTTACAAAAGCACCATGACCCTTCCCCAGCAGACTGTGCTTACCCATTTTTCCCATTAATACTATTCCTTAGAACAGTTTCTTCAAATTCTCTCAGTCTCAACAAAGACTGAGCTGAGATTTGTAGCTCCCCAGAATGCCCCAGGAATCCTTTTTAAAAATTGCAGTCACACTTGCCACACAACATACTGCTCATACCAAGGCAATTTCAGCTGGTCTATTGGCACGTGAGTGAGTAGTACACTTTTTTCATTCCTGCATTCCTCTAAAATTTTGGGGTCAACTCTACTGTGTCCTTGTTACTTGCAACTCTCAAACATATCAATGTGTTCTACCCACATCATTTCTGCCAATACTAAAATTTGAGACAGATCAGAGAGGTTTCAGTTGGGAATTACGCACAGTTCATCCACCATAAGTAGAAACGCAAAGTGCAATTTATGTTTTCTGTCATAACCGTTTTGTTTTTTGATCATTTACTTGACTGGAGGCTTCCACTGCTGGTTTCTGATGTATTTGGAAAAGGATCTATTTGTAATTTTTTATGCCTTTGCAACTTACTCTGTAGTACTTTGAGTTGCACCCACAACACGTTTTTGAAAAGCAAAGGAGGATAGGAGTTTATTCTGCGTTTCCTCAGAACCTACACTTCCATTCCTTGATACAGGTATGTACTTAATAGTCATATTTACAGGCACCATAATGTAAATAAAACACTGAATTTGGAAAATATTGTGATTTGTTGGAACTTTGGATTCTTCAGGTTTTCACTACCAGCAATGTTGCCGGTCAGTTCATCCCATTTCACATATTTATGAATAGTGTGTCTTACAACACAAAGGAAAAGCACCGAAGGCACAAATATACCAATGTGTAAAATCAACATCCACAAGCATATTAATTAGAAAACAACATAAATATTTTATCTGAGAGATTCTATAAGAAAATTGTTTTATATTTTGTTGTGTATTTTCTGAACATATTACTTTGGCAGGATTTGGCAGCACAGGGGCAGGAAAGCGTAGAGCCTAAATGGAGCTGGAAGTTCTCATGAACTGAAATATTCTGAAAAACAAATAACATGAATAGATTGCTCTCTTAACTTCGTTTTAATGTACTAACCAAATTTTAACTAACATGGTATTACAAAATTAATTAAATTATTTAAGTACTTTAATAATATATGGTAATTTCTCTATCTGTGATATGGGAGACAGAATAAGCAATATTGCAATTATACTTCGAAAGTCCAATTGGAATCAGGTAGTTTGGAATTGGTTGAAGGTCCAGGAGAAATAACAAAGAGTACAAAAAACACAGAAAACTTATGGGAGACAACAGTTAATAGTGAAACTTAAAATCAGAAGATAATTATTGAGAATTGCAAAGACAGTAATTATGGGTTGTTTGTGCAATTGTATCATGGCATAAACAATCTTTTTTTTGTATATATCACCACAGCTTGAATACCAACATCCATTTCACATGTCACTGATATATTTTTTTAAAAAGTACAAAAATATGAAATTAATAACAAAGGAATCGGAGATTATGGATATGAAAGAAAGGTGAGGTGGTGAGGCATGAAAAATTAACACTTGCTACATTAGTGAAAGTGAATATCAGCAGAAGAGTGGATTTTGCAAAAAATGACAGTTTGCTATATGTCATATAGGCCTTCCTGTATTTCAGTCCCCAGGCTTTAAAGCGGCATAGCAATTCCCAGTTTTCCAACACATTGTCATTCATTCTTTGATAAAAGAACCACAGGTAAGTAACATGGTATATCTTTAAAAACCATAAAAATGGCAATGACCTGAAGTCCACTACAGTGTAGGTTACATTTTGCATAACATTATAGCAAATAGCAACTTTCTATTTACCCCATACTATAAGTGAGAACTACAAAAGCACAATTCTGGTCTGGCACCAACTTTGTGAAGACATCTTCTAATGCAGCATGAAAATTACATACTTGGCTCTGTTAAACTTTTTACAAGCTCTTGTAGAGTTAACGTCCATGAAATGGTGAGTTGACAGTTTTGCAGAAATACTCAATTTCCCAGTTTTATTGCATCCTTTATTATCTTTTCTGCAATAGATCCTTGGCCTTGCCCCCGTGAAATTGACTCCAGTCTGGAATAGAGAGTAAATTTTAAAGTGTTCCTACTAAGAACAATTTCGTATTTAGTAACTTTTAAAATAGTAGAAGCTTTGGGATTTGGCATTTTGAAAAACACTGAACACAGTTTTGGGCTTGAGTGTTGAAATCAGGTTTCTCAGTCTCATATTTAGTCCTAATATTAAAGTGACTCAATTTTCTGAAGAGCTAAGCGCACCAAATCTGTAAGGCCACATTTTGGCTGTAGTGGCTTAACAACCAGAAACCAAAACATCATTAGGCATTTAATTGTTGTATATGAATTTAGGCATATTGTTCAAAAACATTTTTACTGTTCTTACAAATACAAAGAAATACACAGCATACATAAACTGGGGTGGAAATATATGTGTACACTTACACTATGCAGATGAAAACTCAGCTTCTTCTAAGTCAACAGTAAAATTGTTACACACACACACACACAAAAGCAATATTGTTACACAACTAAGATTTTGTGCACAGGCAATATAGAATTAAGTATTTTAACAGAATAAAGATACATTTAGAAGAGTCTGGTATTTCAAAGGGGCCTACAGGAATTCTTTTTTCAGATAAGCCTAAGGAACTAATTTCTTAAATATCACTAAAATATTTAGATATTTGATATTGCTATCTGAAAACACCTGCCCGACAGCATGTGCAATGAAAAAGTGTAATTAATACCATTCTGAATATCCTTGCTCTTCCTCAAACTGCTGAAAAGCTCCTATTGGGTCAGAACCTGTGCTCAAGACAAGTACTAGTGCAGCTGAGGCAGACATGTCTTCATACAGAGCTCCAAGTCCAGTCTGGGAATTCTCTATGAATTGTTTTCCAAGATTCTCTATTACAAACTCAAAAAGTGCAGAGGCCTCCAGAGGAACTAATGATGCAGCAGTATATAAATGTAGAAAAACTGAGAGAAAAGAACTGTACCTTAGTGGCAAATCCACTGCTTCTTGTACAATACCTGAAAAATCAGATGCGTCCTATTCTTTCATCATGATACAAATAATAAAAATTCAAGAATGAAAAGAAAAATCAGTTATTTAGGGTACTAATCTGAAAATTTATAATGTCTAGAAACAATCTTCTCAGTGTATCCACAAGCAGAATAGAGCCCTCTGCAAGCTACTGATTCTAATAATATTATCTTCACACTATAAGTGCTTCAAGAAATTGAGGTCAGCTTCTAGAAGCTGGAACTGTTCCTTAACACAGGGTTAAACTACAAAAGAGCAGTCTTTCCAAGCAGTTTCACTGAAGCCACAATTTCCACTGCATTCACAAGAGAAAAACTGTAAATGGCACTGGTGGTATCTTGATCTGCAAAAAGCCCAGTTATCCCTCCATGCAGTAAGTACAGGCAGGAACCATCCTGCAGATCTATGTTCCTCCTTAACAGCTATGAAGCTACTAGCTAATGTGGCTCTACCTTGCACACAGCTTGAATTGGCTTGTAGAGAGCCCGTGTCCTCACTGTTTCAGAACTCCTATTTCATGATTCCTCTCACAGACAATTATTGGAGTTTTGGAGCAAGTAGAATTCAAGAGGAACCATACCTTTTCTGCAATAAAGAACTTTACCAGAATTAATTTCTGAAACATGGTCAGTCTGAATCTCAGGAAGCTTTTGTCACATTTTCATTTTTTTCTTCCTGATGTTGCTCCATATAAATGGTTCCAAATCGTAGTGTCCCCAAGTTTCTGGACGAACATGAATTTCAAGGTACTTTACATATGAAATTACCATTATCTGTGCCATGAATTTGTAATCCATGCCATATCAACAATCCAGCACGTCTAGGTCATATTTATGACAGAAATATAAGAAACGCGGTTTTTGTGCTTTTAAGCTAAAATCCCTTTGAACTTTCTCAATGTGAACACACATTCACTTGGGATCACACTAAGTTAGATTAAGGAATAAAAAAATAATCAGAAGCCAGTATATAAGTGTTTGACCCTGCTCTGAGCAAGGAGGTTTGGACTAGGTAATCTCTAGAGGTCTCTTCCAACCTCAGTGATTTTGTGATAACAAGTAGATCCTTCTCCCTGGAATTACGAGGGAGTGCTTGAAAGAGTGAGCCGAGTGTAAATGTTTCAAATAATATTACTAGAAGGGATAATCTGCCCCACTGCTTTAAGGAAGACTTGATTTATACTGTCATCTGATTGACAGCCCTACCCAGCTTACTGCTGAGTGTGTGTGAAGAGGATACTGCAGCATGCCTCATCAAACCCGGGCACAAACACTGATACGGACTGAGCTTGGGAGAAGGAACGGGAAAATGTGGAAAGAAGGGAGGAAGGGAGAGGTGCTCCCCATGCTCTTCCATGTTGCTTCTGTGGAGGCAGAAGAGGAGTCTCAGACTCTCCTTTCAAAGTGTGTGTCAAGAGCCTTTCACCCAGGTAGACGAAACACAGAGAAATGGCCTTTAGGAAACCACCTACAGAAAGAGCTGATCACTGTCTTTGAAACAGTTCAAAAATAGATTCAATGAAATGAGGCACTGTCAGTATAAAAAAATCTACTTTAAAATGATGGATTTGCAATCACAAAAGGTTCTTTCCAATCTCATGTCTAGTTTCTTTTGTTACTTAATTTAATGAAGATAGGTCTACAAATCCCATCCTTTTGAATTCCATTGTGAGTGCTTCGTTTCAGTCACAGCACATAAATCACATGGTGTCTTCAAGCTGTGGCATATCCAGTTTAACAAGGCGTTGCTTGTGAGTAGAGAGAATAATCAGTGAAAGTAAAATTAAGAGAAGACAAAGAAAAATATAGGAAATACATGACTGTCAATAGGCAAAATACAAGTGATATAAAAGAAACAGCGTTATAAATAACATCGTATTACAAAAAGGCATTTACATATATTCTTAAATTAACTGCTTAACTGAAGATACCATTTAAGCATATCTATAAACACATTCATAAGTTCCACTCACATGTTGAAGTGCTAACCTGAGTATACTTTCCTGGACTCAGGCCAGCAAATGGCAAATAGTTTAAAATCATGCATGCCTTTGAGGATACCATATCTCGGAAAATATTAATTGTGGTCCTACATATCAATATTTTTAAGTCTAAACTCTGGAAAACTATCTTTCTCCCCTATCTACAAATACCACAGTGAATCTCAAATATGTAATCTCTGACAATTGTCTTTGACGCAAGCCTGTTGCAGGGTACCTTACCCAAACCAGCAGGCCCCTGGAGGCAGAACTCCCTTCCGCATCTCTAACTACTTCTCTCAGCTGCAGGGCTTCAAGGTACAGCATAAAGCTAGACAGGAGTTTGTGTTACTCAGAAAGGCCTCGAGAAACATCGGTGTATGTTGCATAGAGAGTCTGACTAAGCAGTATTACCAAATGCTGCTCCAGATTAGCATTCTTTTCAAAAGTTTTAATAGTTTTACTGAATAGTTGAAAGAAGAATGGATTAGTTTTAGATGAGCTCATTACCTTAATATTAATTATAGCAGAATCCTGGAGTCATTTGCTAGACTGTCTTCAACCATTACTCTTACTTGATTTCATATGCTAGATTACAGTTTAAACTAAAGATCTCACAGGTCCTCACAACTTCTCACTAGTGACTCCCTCACTTTTTCTCTAGAAGTAGCAGTGTATTAGATACCAAACTCATGTAACAAGATCACTAGGGAGGCAAGATGACAAGAAAATTAATTTGTTTTAATATGGGGACAGCTGCAAGGTTACATATTCTTATTTTTGTTTTGATGGGGACAAATCACTACCCCACTGGAGAGAAACAAGGTGAAATATTGGGGAAAACAGGAGCAGAAGAACATGGTCCCTTCTACAGAGGTCTTGTGTGACCTTGGAGAAAGTTGATTTAGTCAAATGTTGCTTGATACTTGGCTTAAATGCATCCACTTCATGGTAAAAATGACATGATTTTTAAGGGTGATGAATATTAATCAGGCGGGGCAATAGACGGTGTAAGGAACTTGCAGAATTTCTGTCAGTGAAGATTGCTAATAACAGCTTAAGCAAATGCCTGTAGGGAGAGGTCTAGGCATCTCCAGCTCTGTTTTGGAAGAGGGGATGTGCACTCAAGATCCAAGAGCATTTTCAAAGATTTATTTACATATCTTAACCTTAAAAAGTAATTTACATATATGTATGTATGCGCTTTGGAAATGAATTTTTATCTATCACCTGAAGTAAGGCTCAATACAGAATTTGCACTTGAAGTAAAGCATGAGCATTTTTATAACTTTAATGATTTTTGTTAATTTCTTATCATATATTTACGAATAGAATGAATCCTCTTATGAGGTATAGAACAAAGAAGTTTGGTCTACATTTCAGGGTAAATTCAAAAGATCCATACCAAACCCATCTTTTGAGAAACACTTTTAACTTTTTTTCTACAAATATTCTAGTTTGTAATGTGGAATCTTTAGTGCAATTTAATAAGATACTATTTCAGGGCATTTTAAGTATGGGTAATGCAAAATGCTATTTTCTTAAAAGATATATTAAACTAACCTGCTTAAAGTACTTCAAAGAAAACTGATACATGGGATCTGCCTCTGGCAGACTTGCAATTACAAAGTACATGACAGATCCTTGAGTGGCGATCAGTATTTCCCATGAGCAGCACTTATTTTCTGTTACGTGGCTTCTGCCTCTTGCAGCCTTGCAGTAATGGCACCCGATGTAACCTAAAAGAAGTACATTTTTCATAGCATTTTTGCAGTGTTTCTGCAACTAGGAACTGAATACTGGGGACAACGGAGAAAACTTTCTCCTCTCAAGGCTCCGGTGGTTACAGGGACAGTTCCTCTGGGCATAACTCTCTGGTGATAGCTAAATGTTATCTCATGCTGAAAGAGACCTGACTCCACTTCAAATGCTGTGTAGCTCTTCTGTTCGCCACAGGCGAAAGCTCAAGACCAAGGGATACTTCTGTCTTGGATATTGTGCACTTTTAGTACACAGTAACAATACAAACTTAAAAACAAGAGACTAGCATTTTATGGCTTCAGAGCCGCACAAGTTAATCCCAAGAAAAGGGAATAGTTAGTATTTATTCTACAGGCACTACCCCAGCAGATCACGAAAACTAAGTCTGACTTTCTGATCAAAAATGCTGAGTAGAAATCAGGAGAGTGTATAAGATGTTCAGAATGTTTTAAAAAGAATCATTTGATGACTGCTACTCAAGAAAAGCAACCCCTCAGCTCTGTTTTCTGAGTGATGTGGAGATCTCAAAGTTCTTTCTAGCTGCAGAGGAGCAGCATAAATTCTCAAAATGTCAATTAAATTATGCCAGATTATACCAGTTGAAGAATGCCTTCTGTGGAGAAATCTACAAAAAACTATCTGGAAATATGAGTGACCTTGTGAGAAAGGGAAAGGTACTTAACTCCTTAGGGCTCCCTTAGTTATGTGAAGGCTACACACAAGCTGTTTCCTTTCTTGGTTGGAATGGCTTTATAGCGCAGACCTCAGTCTATTAGGAGGTCAACACAAGAGTTCTATAGCAAACAGCCAGCTGCATCTCATAAATATCATGTTTGCTCTTACTTTGCCAAAAGCCCTGTTTGACCAAAAAAATAAAGCTAACAATGAGTAAGCATGGCAAGAATAAAACTTACTGAGCCTAATAAACCCATAAAATAAACATTGCTATTAATACAAATAAACAAATAATGTGAAGTTTCAATTCAGATATACTCAAACTGGCTATATTGAAAATTTTCATTTTTGAACAGGCTTTAGAAAATTAACAGCTTTTCTCTGTTCTGAGAAGGAGCTGTCTTATTGAATAGTATAAGCTACCGTAGCCACTGACAAACACTGGTTTTAATAACAACCATATCAGCATAATATTTAAAACCTTAAGTGTGAAGATTTGAAAACATTAATAAAATACACTATACAGAAGCACTGTGTGCAATTCATGTCATTTTTCAAAGACAGTTTTATTCTAATTAATGGTATTAACCAGCTACATTTTCAAAAGCTGGATGATACTTCCTTTGTAGAAATAATTCTATCCAGGAGAAACATGAAACCAAAAATCAACACATCAATCATTTATTCTGATTTCTGACCAGGAACTGCAAGCATGTCTCCTGCATTTGATTCCTGCAGTGGGTTGATGAGCTCTTCATTGTCCGGGACGTTTCCTTGAGAAACAGAAAACTTTCTGAGAATTTTGTCAATGGCCTTGATTTTTGGGGTTTTTTTGTCACCATTGGTACACGCAATGATTTGAGTTCTTTGATATTCAAGCTCCAGTTCCTACAGATGCACAACATCACTAGGGAAGATTTGAATTTCTGTTGGTTGCTCTGTCACTTGTGATCATTGCTTTCCTTGTCTTCAGTTCAGGGATCCATTTTCCCACAAAAACTAAATCAGATTCTTTTCTGTTTATGCTCCTCTTAAATGTCACAAAAGGATTGCAGCAGGGAGTCTCTCACCGCCATCACTTGCTACTTCATCCTGGTGCTGTTGCAGGGCTCAAGCTCAGCCTGATTGGAGGCTTAATTTGACATAGCTGTCAGCCCTCGACAGCTGCAAAAGCATTGCACCAACTCCATATTAGCAAATCTGCAGGTGAAGCAGAAGCCATAGACCTGATGCCAGAACTCATAAACTTCCACCCTTTGCCATAATGAAAGTGTCTATTTCCCAAACCAGTAAGTACAGACTCTACCTGTGCTGCACTCAGTACACTTTTAGGTTCAGGCTCAGACCTGCTCAATCTCTTTCTCATCATCTCTGATGCTGCACGGTCTGCTGACCTCCTCCTGCAGCTTTTTTGTTTGGCAACACTGTTTCTCAATAAGGGCACACCTCCTGCAGCGTAGGAAGCCTTCTCCTGCTGCCCCAGCCTCAGCAATAGACCCCAGGCTCTCGTGGAAGGCAGCATCCATCCAGACCCAGGCAGAGCTCCGACTGGGTCAATGGCTCAGATACTGCAGGGACGGTTACTCCAACAGCTGTTGGGGACCATGCTCTGTGATGCAGCCACACCATTGCTGAGGACACGTGTGCTTTTCTAAGCCAAGTTGCTGACCCCCTCTTTTGTGCAGTCTGCCGTGCAAACTGCTGTGTTTGTTGGCTGCCTCTCAACTGTTCCTCTGTTAGCTGGCCTCTCTTATGCATCACTTGTAAAAAGTACATCAACTAAACAATAGCCTGGCAAGCAGCAATGTGAACTACAACCTTCATATGCGTACGAAATGTGCTAAAAATGACACAGCATTAACAATAAAATTAAAACCAATTGAAATTCTGTTTAAAAAAAATAGAAATACACAGAATTAAGAATCATCCATAGCACTGGCATAGAAACAACTAATACACAACATTTCTCAGAGTTAGAAATTAAGTAATTCATAGACAAAAGTTAGGCATAAATGAACTGTAACATCTTCGCGTAGAAAGGACTTCAAGGAATAAACCTCATGATGGAAACTGCTTTACAGTAGACTTTCATTTTCTGAGTAAAATAAATTTAATGTAATAAATAGGGAATGAGAAAACACCAAGCTCTGTTACCATGTGTTAAAACTACCTAATCAAACATTAATAGCCTTGTTGACTTAGAAATTTTTGCGTGTTTCCAAAAGAGTAAAAATTTTTTTTTTGAGATTTTATTATAGATCAACAAATTTATTTTCATTTATTTTCCTGAATGGATTTTCTCTCCTGGCATTAGATATATAGATAAAGTAGTTGGCTTATCCCAGGCTGGGACATAATTCCATTCTAGTTTTTGAATTTGCAAACACAGTCTTTGTTACAAATTGCATGTCTTCATTAAAAAGTTAGCAATTACCAAGAGAATTTCCTCTCAGTACACAACTTATTTCTTTCTGATTTAAAGTTGTCATTTTACGAGGCTGTATCTACGTATGGCAACTACCAGAAACGGACAAAAACTGGGTGGTCATTTGTTACAAGTGAAAAGCAGGTGTGGATCTCTCAGGGATGAAGCTCAACAGTCAGCAAGTGAAAGCTTTGGCTTTAATGAAAGCATAGCATCACCACGGTGGGAGCCCCGGAACACCAATGCTAATCAAATGGGCACCTGACGCAGTGGAGCCCTGCTCGGGAGTGAAGCTCAAGTGAAAACACCACAGGGGTGGATAATAACACTTGTGCTGATTAACATATCATAAGTATGCAATGTCCTGTTTTGCTCATTAGCAAACTCGCTGATGTAGTAGCAGGTGCTGTTGTCCAAACTCCGAGATCTGCAGCTGGCCACCATTGTTGGTGTCTGTGCAAAAGTAGGTGCAGACAGGGAAGTGAACTATCCCAGGTTACTGTAGCGAGATAAACATGCTTGGGACTCTACATACTCGAATGGGATGGGAAGAAGCGAACTGTCCCAGGTTACTGCAATGAGAAGATAACATGTGCTTGGGACTCTACATACTCAGATAGGGGACGTGAACTATCCTGGGTTACCGTAACAAAGTCTTCTCTCATCCTACACCATTTATGATGTTTTTGGAGTCTCTGGAGAATACTTAATATTTTTGATCCCAACGGTGTTTTGGGAGGAAATGCTTTTCTGCTATATCACTACCACTACACTAGTTGCAAGGTGAGCATTAGGATGCTCATTTATACAACGTCAATCTTAGTCCAGAGAGGAATTTTTTTTTTTTTCCTTTTTGCTAACTGCTGTGGTGCAGGGCAAGGTCACACAGTAGACAGTCAAAAGTTCAGTCACAAAACTGTTTTCATCTCTCCCCAAGGAAGCAGGTAAAGACAAAGTGTTTTGAAGAAGCAGTTTCTTAGCTGTGGTTTGGAAAAAAGAGACTAGAAATTGGGTATGATTGATGTCCTCCTGATGCCACCTGCTGGGGTAGGCAGTGAAAGATTGTTGAGTTTGCTGCCGCCTGTCCAGCAGATAATGCCAGGGTAGGGACCGTCATGTACTGTTTCTTTCCAGATACGTCAGTTCATTCACTGCTTCTTCCAAAAGTTTGTCTTTCTTTGGTTTTCATAACTCTGGCTTCTGTAGTTTCTCTTCCTCTGCCTCTTTGTCCTCCTCAGAAGGTTTCAAGAGGCTTTTTCACCCTTTTCTCTCTCTCTAGTGTTGTTTCTGGGGATTGCTTTCAGCAACATAAAACCAAACAACACTGCTGTGCTGTCTTAAAATTAATCTCCTTCTTCTAATTCAGTTTCCAGAATCACAATCTTAAGCTCTGGCATTTTCTCGTGGCTGTCTCATCATCTGTTTGATAAAGCAGCAGTCTTCGGGTTTTCTTTCCCAGTATCTCCTCCCTGCTACTTCCTTTGCCACTTCATCTAGGGACTACTTCCCATCAGTCAGGCCCTTAATCTGTACTTTCTCTTCAATATTGGACCTTTCTGTAGATGCATGTCTTATAAGGTATGTTTAAGTCTTTCAGATTCTTTATTCTTGCCATCTTTAAAATAAAGCATTTTCTTTCTAGCCACACATTGAGTTTCTCATCCTCTGGTATTTCAGCATTCTTTTCATGAGCTTGATGAATATTATCTCTGAGGACAGCAAAGGAAATTAATGTGGCACTCCTATGCAAAACCAGGTAGAATTATGAAGAAAAGTAGGTAATAGAATTTTTAAAAGAAATAGTGTTTTCTGAATTTTTCAAAACCACCTTGTCCTACTAACAAAATTTCCTGTGCTTATTTCCCACCTGTATCGAATTTCAAACAGAATATCATTTCCCAAAGGGAAAACAGAACAAAACAAAAGATATTACTGAGTCATGGTTGTGTCTAAGTTTTTCTCACATAAAATAATTTTTTACTCTTGCTGTGCTTTTTAAATTTCAAAGGTTTTTGCCTGGTTTTTTTTTTTTAAATGGCTTCATTTTAATTGTGCTTTTTGTTTCAGTCAGGTACATCTGAAAAGAATAATACAGTTAAGATGATGAAAATGTTATGTAGTGATTGTGGAATTATATATAAGAGAAACTATCAACTGCAACGAATTATTAAAAATTGAAGAACAATAACGTAAATTTATGGACAAAAAACTCTTCCAGGAGAACAGGTAAACCAAATGAATCAAATTCTCAAGAGTGCGCAGAAAGCTAGAATTACTAAGATTAATTATCTTTAAGCGATTTTTAGATTCTTGGGATTTTATCCAACTTTCTATGAAGTTTGACTTTAAAGAAAATAGAAGAATCATCACTAAAGTTAGGGAAATTTGCGTATTGCCACAATACTCAAAATTATAATTATTAAAATGAGTCTTTTTTATCAGAAGAGTAGATGAATTGCATCACTTTTCTGTTAAGCCTCCTCAGATGATAATGCTCTTCCTGCCTCCATAAAATCTACAGTTTTTATCCTACGCTTTGGGATCTTCAACTTTCTTTATAGTGTCTACACTTTCCCATTTCCAGACTCAGATCATCCAAATCACGTAACAGATATAATCTGAAAAGAGAACTGGTTTGAGGGGAGTTCCAACAGACCGTGGCTTCCAAAGCTAACACGCTATGATAGTGGACGTGCTAAATGATGCAGTTCATTCTTCAAATGGACAGAAAAGAAATGGGAATTTGAACACTCCTTTTGGAATGATTTGTGCTTATGAACATACTAGTCTAAGGCAAATCTTGTGCTCTTCTGCACATCTGCAGAACTCCTAGCTTAATGTATTTTTCCATTAGTTTTAGAGACCCTCTAGATGGAACCTGGCAGACAGTGGAGGGAAGATAGTGTTTCAGAGCTCTTTGGTTGAAAGCACATACCATTCCTCTTCTAGAGCAGGCAACTTGATCCTAAGACAAGTTATATTAGCTGGGTTTTGGAATTAATAAAATGGAGAAGTTACATTATAGAATTTTGTTCAGTGTGAGTAATTTCACCATGTTTGTAGAGCCACTTTTGTCATTCATCTAATAATTTAAAAATATGGACCTGAAAATTCAGCTGATATTAATCTCTATAGTTGAATTCACTTCACTGTACCTCTCTGTCAGGTTACAACATCTAAAGATCTGGGCTCACCTGACGTTTAGAAACTCTCAATACCCAGTGACAGGAGTCCAGCTTTTGACTAAATAAATCAATTGGGCTTTTTTATACGTACTGCTCACCTGATTTGGGGATTAATCATCAAGGAGCAGCATTGTCCCTGAGTGACAAGGATCCCATTTTCTGTAGATACATTTTCACATGGCAATCTCTCTGCTGAAGATCTCCTAATATGTTTAGCAGACTGAAATCCAGACTTGCTGAATCTCTACATTTTGTCATTTCTTGATACAGCAGTCTATCAGCTGAAAAATATTAGCTTTTAAACAAGATGTCCAGGTACTCCTTAAGAGATTTGTAACAACAAATGGTTGAATTTGGGTACATAGTGACTGAAAACTATTGCCATTGGAAGGCCATGAACTGGATTACAAAATTAGAAGCTTCACCTCATTTCAGGAAAGATATCTGTCTGAGACTGTATTATTAAGAACTAGCAGGCTAGGATCATTAGGTAGATGGGTAGGACTGCTTAGTGGTGTACTGGCTCTGGCTAAGACAGAGCTAATTTTCTTTATAGCAGCCCATATGCTGTTTTGGATTTGTGACTAAACCAGTGTTGATAATACACCAGTGTTTTCGCTATTGCTGAGAAGTGATTGCACAGTGTCAAGGTTTTATTTTTGGGTTTTTTTTCCTCTTTCCCCACAGCAAGCAGGCCGGGGGAATTGGGAATGGACACAGCCAGAACAGCTGACCCCATCTGACCAAAGAGATATCCCATACCATATGACCTCATGCTCAGCAATAAAAGCTGGGGAAAGAAGAAGAAAGGGGGGAATGTTTGTGGTTATGGTGTTTGTCTTCCCAAGTAACCATTGCGCGTACCGAGGCCCTGCTTTCCAGGAAAGTGTCTAAACATCTGCCTGCTGATGGGAAGTAGTGAATAAATTCCTTGTTTTGCTTTGCTTGTGTGTGCAGCTTTGCTTCACCTATTAGACTGTTTTTATCTTGACTCACCATTTTTCAGCTTTTGCTCTTTCAATTCTCTCCCCCATCCCACTGAAAGGTGGGAAGTGAGTGAATGGCTGTGTGTGGCTTAGCTGCTGGCTGGGGTCAGCCCACCACAAGTAGATATAATAATTAATTTTAAATGGATACAAACTGATCTTGGATACCTTTCACAAGAACATTCTAGAAAGAAAGAAAAGGAAGATTATTTTTACTCATGAGCTTCCTCTATAGCGCTATAAAAGCTCCATAATAGGCCACATAAGTGGCTGCTCTGAATGCATTCCCTGTGATATTTGAAATCTCAACTTCAAAATTCTTGATGCTCTCCTTCCACCAAACCCGTCAACCTCCAGCACAGCTATAAGCTCTCCAGTTCAGGTCAGGTGAGCTTGAGTGAGAGCCATGGTTCTTGGTAACCAATTGAAAAATAAAAGGTTTGGATTATTTTCTAAGAGATTTTTTTTTTCCCTAGCAATTTAATGTGCTTACCTCCTGTTGTATTCCCTGTTTGCTCTAATATTTATTCCCAATCTCATTAGTAGGTTAGTGAAGGTCACTCTTTACTGGCATTTTTTCCTTACTTGTTAGGGACAAGGAGAGACAGACTTGAGCTGATACATACATTTTGTCTCCTCTTCACATTCCTAGCAGTTTCTTTCAGTCCCTAATATGCAACAACATTTGCTGAGGGGATCTAGAAGAAGCTGCAAAACTGCTGGCTGTTGGATTTCTCAAATACAGCACTGTATATTAAAAAAAAGGCTAAGGGCCAGTTAAGCACCAAACCAGCGAAGTCCTGGTGTCATGCATGCAGATATTTTACTGTTGACTGGATATTCCATGTGTCATAAGTCTGCCTGATGCAAAGCTCTTATAACTTTATGTGAACATGGACAGGTAGCTCTATGCTGGCAGTACGAAAATGAAAGAGTCAGTTCTCTGGCTTAAAGAAAAAAATCACCAAAACTTTCTTTCTCTCCAAGGCTTTTCTCATACTGGCCTTGGAATGTTTTTTTCTGATCCTCCACCTGTCTCAGCTTCATCTGTTCATCTTAAATGGTAGGCACTGTAGCATTAAGTTCAGCCTAAGATGGCAGAGCAAACATTTGGGATGAGATATCCAAGACTGTTGGTTCAATACTTAGAAGCTGTTAACAGGAGTGAGAGATCACATACACAAACAGTACATGTATTTAGAAGACTACTGCTAAGTAAAATAAATCTGCCCTCAGTCAAATGGCTGTAATACAGAAAGCTTCTGTCCTGTCTCTAAAACAGTGTTCTCATATGACAGATGTCTTTTCTCGTGCTTGTATTTGTCACGATCCTTTTTTCAATAGCTTATGGAAATTTGGCATAGAGGTAATGGAGGAAGTCTCTTCTGGACCACAGATCTTCAGAAATTCATCTTGAGATCATTTCTGTCCGCCCAACCTGGAAAAACTGGCTCACAATATCACTGCAATCGCACCACTGGATCGCTGTGGTGATTCATTCCAATAATAAAGCTCCTCTATAGCTCTTCATGCAGGTTCTTAGTCTGTACAAATGGGATACTGGAGGCTTAGAACAAGAATTAGCTTCTCTTAGCAGCCCAGGGACCAGGCCCAGGGGATGGAGGAAAAGGAGAGGTAAGAATTGCTGTATTTGACTGTGACCTGCTTCTGTAAAGAATGAGATCTGTATTTGCTTATGTGGGCTTGAGTAAACGCTATCTTAGCCTCCAATGTGACCATGCCACTAAATTGCATAACTAAATATAATAACTCAGCTTTTCATGCCTAAAAAGAAGTCATGGAAGAAATAAATCATGTGTAAGCACCTGTGCAGTATTAAATTTTTGTCTCTTTCGTTCAACTTCTTCAAGTATCTGACAGAAAATTTCCATAGCTCTCACCCACATACACATGGACCTGCATGCTTTTGAAACCCTTTCTATTTTTTCAGGTGCAAAATCTGGGTTATTGGTGTATCTCTGCAGCTTTTCACAATATTTGAGGCTTTACATTTTCTTTATCCTATTCCAAAAGCTTTCTAAGAAAATCAGCATATCCAAGAAGTTGGGTAAGAGGCTGAAGAGATGAAATTAAAAAAACAGTGATATAAAATTAGAAGACAATGTTTTAATTAACACAAACTTTCATATTTTAAGTGATTTCATGTATAGTGCCTTGAAGTGATTTACCACAACAACTGCTTGATAAAGACAATGGGCTTTTTTTTAAAGAAAAAATATTTTACTGTAGATATAATCTAGATTTGTTAAAATTGGCTCTCTGAAAAGAGAGGCCATCTGAAAGCTGAGGGACAGCCCTTCTCCTGAGGAAAATGAAGGATACTATATGCAGAAGGACAGCAGATGTGCA
>NW_009199862.1:0-11192 GCF_000690835.1 Fulmarus glacialis | reverse complement strand
GTTCAGAGATTACTGCTTCATAAAAGCATGAACCGAAGTACAGTCATCACCTCTCTAGTTTTAATTAATCAATGGAGACATTTCAAAGGCAAGCTTCCAAAATTGCTTCTTCACTAGCAGAATGGGCCTTATGGCTTTCTGATATTGAAATTTCAGGCAAGTCACAACAGGTTTGAACTCTCAAGACAGTCTGCTAACCAAAGAACTGGGCTTTCGTTTTAATTCCTAAAAGTTTCATGAGTGTCTAATTATGCTTGCCACAAAGTAAAAAATAAACAAGCCCTTTTTCATACTGAAAATTACGGAGTTAGCCTTTCTTACAAGTTCTTGAAGACATTTTAAAAACTGAATAGATTTATGTGAAAACAAAAGACCATCCTAGTAACACTGGCCAAATTGTGAGAAATTGTCAACGCAATAAACAGTGTGAACAAGTAACTCAGTCTTAAATTAAATAGCACAAGTTTTGTATTTAAAAATACTTGGAATATGTAGTTTAAGAACAGGTAAACTAAAAAAATACAGGAAGCTTCAAGAAACAAAAAAATCCACTGCTACACATATTTTAAAAGAGGTGTTTTATCATCTTTGGTTTCTGTTCTTAGTTTTTTAAAATGTGTATTGTTTACCATATCATCAATTAAAAGTTATGCCTGCCCTTTGTTTTTTAGTGACACTTTCCTGACAGAAAAGGTTTATTTACTTCTCAGGTGCTGGTTGTAATTTTTTCATAAGACATTATGTCAGTACAGTCCCAAATGACTGCTGATTTAGAGCAAGAAAGTAGAGCTGAGTGCACACAGATCGAAGTGTAAGACTATTTGAGAATGATATGTATAAAAATTAATCAAAACGTGAAAAACCGAAATGTAACAAGCATCAATGCATGTCATATACATTTAATTTTTTTAGGTTACTCTATCTTCTTGTTCCTATTTAGTCCTAGAAATTAGAGAGGAAGGTAAGCCACAAAGTTGGCAGCTTGTTCTGAATGTCTGTGAAGTTCAGAAAGCCTGTGTATCTGAGTGAGGCCAGTTAGATGTGCTAAATGTCAATACTGAATTTCTGTTAAGTTCAAAGGTATTCTTCAAAGGGATTTTGGTCTGGGAACACCCATTCATAAATGAACATAGCATGCTGAAAAAACATCTTTCATTTAAAATGGCTAGTGGATATTTTACTTGAGGAAAAATAAGTATAGGATGAATAATATTTTTGCTAAGAAATGTGTGTTGATAGACACAAGCAGCATACTAAATATAAAGGTGATTGGCCAATAGGAAAGACAGGAAAGCAATAAGAAATGTTGAACATCTTACTTGGCATTTAAAAGAATACAAATATCTTAGATTACCATCATGACAAGTACTGGTGGTTTCATAAAACCTGCAATTTCAGAAATACATGCTTTCTCTAAGGAGACAAAAACCTTATTTACAGCCTATAAAGCTGGGAAAACTTCATCCAGGTTTCTCTGAGCATCTTTAGCTATTGCTTGAGTCTCTTCTGCTTTCACTTTAGCAATAGCTTCATATTCCTGAACAATACAACAAACCTGAAATTAAATGTGCAGTCAAGAGTTTTCAAAATGCAGTATTTTTTAAAAGAGTTTATTCTTCACTCTTAATGTTCACTACTCTATTTAGAGTGTACAGAGAGAGATGCAAAACAATTATTTACTTTATTCCACATGCACAGGAGCAGCCACTGGAGAATTAGAAACTTGGAACCATAGAACAGGCCAGATCGGAAGGGACCTCGAAAGATCATCTGGTCCAGCCTTTCATGGGAACGGGAGACTGGATGAGATTATCTAGCACCCCTTCCTGTCACATCTTGAAAACCTCCAGTGATGGGGACCCTAGCACTTCCCTGGGGAGGTTGTTCCAGTGATTGGTTGTCCTCACTGTAAAAAATTTCTTTCTTATATCAAGATGAAACCTATTCTCGTGCAACTTGCACCCGTGGCTCCTTGTCTTCTCCATGTAGCGCCTCGTGAGGAGAGAACCTCAATCCTCTTTGCAGCTGCCCATTGAGTACTGAAAAACTGAGATGAGGATTAGGATAGAATGCTGTTATTTCGCAGCATTAGCAGCTCTTATGCTTGTTAGCTGGTGGGGAATATCAAAAGATAATTTTGTTGTACACTTCATGTGAGCATGTATCCATGCATATAAGACCATGAAAATAAAAGAGAACAGTATTACACAAAACAAAAAGGTGCAGGTTATGAATTTCAGGATAATATTAGCAAGATGAAAATATTTAGTTGTTATATGCTGGACAACGTAAGAGAATGACCCTTAGCTGGTCTTGTCACTTTCTCCTATGTGTCCTTTTTCATATTCAGCCTGACACGACATAGGATGAATTTCCGTGAGCTTGGGACAGCCAGTCAAATCCCCATTACACAGACACACCAAAATAAGAGCTGTAGGTAAGGGCTAGTTGAAAAATAAAACCAACCAAAAAACTATGGATTTTTTAAAAACAAATCTACATATTGTAAATAGCTTTTTCTTGTTGTAAATTATTTCTTTTTGAGGATTTTTCTTGTTATTCCCAAACTTACAGAGCCTAGCAGGTAGCAATTTGGGCTGAATGCAAGAAGAGGCACATACAAGAAAGCTACAGGATCTTTTACAGAAGGAAATTCCTCTACTTTGTTTTTCAATATGTAACAATTATATACGCTCATCTTGATACTTTTATCTCGCTAATGAATAATCTATACAATATCACTTTAAATGATCTTGTTCTTTTAAGTATCTGTGGGGTTCTGCTACCACTGCACATCGCAGGTAAGATTTTAATGAGCTTGAATGTTCTGGTTAGGATTGACCCCACTGTCCCCAACATAACAACTGCGAAGGATACGCAGGCCAAGGCAAGTCCTGTGTACCTCACTGCCTGTTCTGCTCCAACAGCATTTCTTTACTGGCAATGCCAGTAAAGAACACATATTGAAGATAATGTGAAATTTTTTTTGAAAGCAGCATTCTAAAGTCTGTCATCCTTTCACAGGAACAATCACGCTGATGAAAACAACAGTACAGAAAGAGATGATATGATATCTAGCTGCCTTTCCCTCACAGACTCCCATGCCAATGCTTACTCTTGTATTGTTGACTTTCTCTTTTACTATGTCACATAAAGAAAAACATATTGCCTAGAATTACTGATCCTTAAATACTAAATTTCAGTTGTTAGTTACTGAGCAATAACATATTATCTCATAAATAATACAAGGCTGTTCTTTGTACCTGATCAGCATTTTCTTGATCCACTGTTAGTTTTGCCATCAAGGCTTCAACACCTACTGATTTCTCTTTGAGAACTGTCTTTAAAGCTTTATTTATTTTTATTTATTTAAATAAAGATTTAATTTCATTTTATCTGCAAGCTCTTTGTTTCCAATAATTTGGATAAACAACTCTTCACAGCCTTGTTCCTGAAATATAAGAAACTTATGAGTGAGAATACTTCAAAAACTTCAGATTTTTTCCAGTTGCTCGTCCCAAATATGTTGAAATTTTTTTTTGTAACCTTACCAACTACATCAGTTGCATGGTATGTAATAATTTCCAATTTCTGTAATAGCCTGTTATGGTAAAGCTCAGATTGATTTAATAGAGTTTTAGTTGGTAAATGGACATCATAATATATTTATTTTAGTATTCATTCTGTTAAGTGTTTTATCATGACTGATACTAGACATATCTTCACGCGAGGTTCAAAAAGTCAAAATTGGATTAATTTGGAACTAGAACTTCTACTCTAGCATTGTACTTTGAGTTTTACAACATAACACAAGTATAACAGGAAACAAAATGGATAGTATTTTTCTACTTTTATTTGCTGATGAAGAAAAAAGATATAAGTTACATAACTACTTTACAAAACTCTTGTCATAATTGTTGATGTATTATTTATGGATACATCTTTTCAAACTGCAGAAAAGCAATTGAAGAACAGTACAAAAAATAGACAGAAAACAAACAGAGAATTCTATTCAGAAAAATTACACTTTCAAAAAAAATTTCTTCTTTTGCTCCTCCAATATCCTCAAGTAGAGCTTGATTAATTCTAAACATGAAGTGGATGTTGCATAACACTGTAGTCGGAGTTCTGTATAAAATCAAACTGCCATTTCAGTCACACACATATGGATATCCATGTATTACGAAGTTTCTCTTTCATATAATCACTTCCAAGATCAACATTCAACAAAAATGTCCTTGATACAGAAAGAAGTGCTTCTCTTGGTGACTGCAGGGAGGAAAAATTATCTCAAGAGCAGCTCTTCTCATGTGCATAAGCTCAAAGAATATTTGGGTTTCATGAAAGATCCTAAAGAGGGCAAAATTCAGAATGCAAAATACTACTGGCAGAGAAAAACAGGGTTTTTTTTTTTGAGACATTCTTATTAATCAGCTTGAAAGAAATTAGTAAGTCAAAAATATGATGTGCTACATAATCCTGGCTGGCATCTTGGGACCAAATATTTATTTATTCTGTTACTAACACAAGCATGTACATGTAATTGATGTTGTTTGCTAGTTGGACACCACGAACATTGCTGGATCACGGTAACCACAAATCCACAAGAACCAATCTATTGCGCAGTGGACCTCAAGGGGTGAAAACATTTGATATCGTGCATGATTGTTCGTTCATAGTTTTAAGGTGAATCACAATATTTTAGCAGCACTTAATTATTAACTAATTTAACATTTACAAAGTAAGTTAGTAGAGTCTACTACAATCACGACTTAATTACACATTATGCTTACTATTAGTTCACACACACACAGAGACAGAAATATATATAAATGTACAGAAGGTACCTGTTAAAAATTCCCCTTGAGTTCTGTGAAGGAATATTCACGTAAAATGTCTCGGCATTTCTCTCAATGGGCGAGGGTTGAACTTTGAGGAGTGAAGGGGTTCAGCCCAGGTCCCGTCGTCAGCTTTCAGTGATGGTCCTCCAAATATCGCAGACCCAAGAGGTCACAAGCTCTGAGAGGTGTCCCACTCAGAGGGAGATGCTGGGTGCAGCCCACTGAGGTTCAGGAGAGCTCAAAGGGTCTCACTTAGGACCACCATTTGTAGTTTCGCAAGATGATTTGCTTTAGTCACCTGTAAATTTCCATCCTGGCCACAGTCCGAGGTGATAGTTCCTAAAATTCTGAAGGTTTCAGAGTTGTTCCACTTGAGCTACAACTCAGATAAGATGACTCCTGGGCCAGGCAGTGGGAGTATGTTCCCAGCCTCAGATATGCAGAGTTTCTGATACAGTAAGGAGCGCTGAACCGTCAGACTCAGTACACCAAGGCTGAGGTTTCATGGGAATTTATGAGATCAACGAGCAGCCCAGGAGAAGGGCGGGGGTGGGAATGCACCACCACAAGAATGGAGGCAGATATTTCTTAGCAGGACACCTAATTTTAGATGAGGTGAATCTTACCAAAATGCTTGGCCTGTAGCCTGGCTCACAACCACAGTCTGCCTACACTAAGAAGTTGCTACCAAAAGGGAATAATTAATAGTTGGCTCTGATATGGAAAAAAAGATTACAGGTTATATTTCTAAACACATTACAATCAAAAACCTCAACTGAAGAAAAAGAACAAGTGTATGGTTCCATTTCCGCTACTACTGGAACTGTCCTAAATCAAGTAGCAATATGCATTTCATCTTCATCAGCCCAGTGGTTGCATGATACGGAGTTTATATGCAGACTTTGTCAGCCTCCGTGCACAAAGTGTTTAAATGTTTGGATTAGCAGAGAGAAATTTATACCAGTCTACTGCATTTCAGTGCATCACTGTGGTATTTTTTATTTCGTAGTATAAGCTATAAAGTTCCCACTGTGAACGAAAGCCTCACAAAATAGGAAATGGAAGGTTTACACTGAGGTTTTCAACTAGCCTAGTCTCTTGAATATTAAATGAGAGAACAGATTGTGCATACTTATGTGATGCTTCTGCTCTTAGTTTGAGGGTTTGACTAGTTTTTTAGTTTAAGCATGGAAAAAAAGGTTTTAAACATGAAGACCAACAAACTTGGTAATGAGCTCCTTATTCCTCCTCCAAACATTTTCCTGACATTTAAACCCCCAGAAGAGGAAAAAACCAAATATGTTCATGGGGAGGATGCATGCTTAATCTGGTTTATCAAAGTAAAAGATATTTCTTTGCTAAATAATTATTTGGGAGCTTAATTCCACACAAAAAAGGGACATGAATTGAGCTTGTCTAATCATTTTAGTCTCCTTCAATGTGACATTTCCTAATAAATGTGCTTGTACAGGTCAGTTTCCTTTAATGAAAAGTACTTTGATTCAGAACTTTTTCTTTTTGGATTTAAGAAGAAATTATACTGAGCTTCGTTTAATCCAAATGTTGTTCTCTATCTTCTCTGCTATTCAAAATACATCATTGTTGTTGAGTTTCCAGCAGAAAATTCTTGAGAAGGTTGAAGAAAAAGGAGAAACGTGGAGATGCAGATTGTAGCATATCAGCTTCGCTTTAGTATCCTTAAGAAGTGGCCATTTTTAGCTACTTCCGTATGTTTCTTAACAATCTTTCTATTGCAAAGCTTGCCTTGACAAAATTAGCAATGTTTTGTGTCTTAGTAGGATCCAGATTTCTACACCATTTTTCCACACAAAGGTTTCTCCTCACCATCCCTGCATGCTTTTCCTGGGGATGCTGCATGTCCTTGAATACACTGTTAAGGGGTTAAGATGTCTAGATCTCACTGACTCCATCCAGATTAACTCTGGTGTCTCTGCAACATGTGCTTTTGTGTCCAAAGAATCAAGAAATGTGTTTTAGTTTCACAGAGTGACCCTTCACTTAACATTTATTAGGTAGAGATATTTCTTTTGAGTTTCTTGTTTCATGTTACCTCACCAGGTGAGAGCTCTTCTCTATGAAAAGCAGTTACTAGTTTTTGGTTTTGTTCCCTCCAACTTTTTAAAGTAGCATCTCTGGTCATTCAGTGCCAATCTATGCACATTTAAGTTGCCTGTTGCTCAATGTGTAATTAGTGTAGTTTGTGCCCAGAGGAAAGTCCCTGAACTTTACATTTGGTTAAGCTGTCATCAGCAGCCAACATTTTTGGAGAATTTACAACATTTTAGGGATGAGACCTATGCTGTAACCTTGAAAGATTAGGCTGTGGAGAAGGATCATTAGAAAAGTAAAACATTACCTATAGTACAACATTTGGGACCAAGATCATGACTTTCCATTTCCAAACTTCTTTCTTAACTCCTCTGTTTTGAATTACTCACCGCTCATTTAAATGGTAGCTTGTTTTATCTGCACATTCTTACAAAGGATTTACCTACATTTATATACACATACACACACAGATATGTAAAGATGTACCTGATTTTAAGAGCACTCCTTTGACTTTTAATTTTTTTTTTTTTTAATTTTTCACTTTTTGAATTGCTGTGTGAAGAGATGGGTATTTGTACCTTCCAATTCCTTTTTCTTCCTCAGTTAAGAACACTAGTTCTCCCAAGATAAAGTGAGTTAATTTGGCTCCACCATTAAGTTTCAGAAGTTCAGCCTTTCCAAATGATTAGTAACCATTCTTCTGATGATGCCAGAAAATAATTCAATTTTGACAGTGAACCTAGATGACCTTTCTGAAATACTTATTTGCCTACTGAACTCCTTTCACTAAAACCAGGATATCAATATTCGGTCCAGATGTGACAGAACACTGTATTCATCAAAAAAAAAAAACTTAGACAGTGTTCTTTTCAGTCATAAAGCAAATGTAATATCTGCCTCTTTCCAAATGAGATAAATAAAAGATGGATATAAGACACCAGAACTTTGCTTTCACTTATTTCAAAATAAGTATCTTGATTTCCATGGGAAATCCTATCTGCTATAATCCAATCCTGGTATTTCTATTTCTCTTGCTTTAGGTCTGATACCTGCCTATCTAATCCATTTCAAATATATTAGGTAATTCCACAGAGCAGAGAATATTTATGTCTTTCAAGAACTCCCCTGTAACAGTCTACAGGCAAGATTGTACATACATTTGATTACCACTTGCAACAATAGAAACAGAGAAAGCAGTCACAAAAATTGGTATTAACAACATAAATACTACACATTATATAACATATGGAAGACAGATTAAAAAAAAAGCTGTTAAATATTAGAAAAGCATTTCAAACTATTAAAAGGGAAAAAAAAAACCCACAAAAAAACCACAAACCCACAAAAACCCCCAAACACATTCTTCACAGTTTTCTTTCTATGTCCACAAGTCATGAAGTCAGAAAGACCCATAATGTAGCTTTCATATCAAGAGAGTATTGCTCATGGAGTGCCTTCAGCATGCAAAAGGACTGATGGGAGTCAAAGACAAAAAGACAAGGGACCTTTAAAATGTGCATGAAAGGAAATTTAGACTGGAAATGAAAAGAGATTCTGGAAAACTTGAATAGAAGGATGGTCACTAAAACCTTACTGATTGTAAAAAAAATTAGAGAAGCTGAAAGGACCTATTGACTTTGATATGGATAATCACCTTAGATAACCCCTCCCCATAAAAATAATTTTATGAGGAGGTAGCATCCTATGTTTATTTTTTAAACAAGGCAGAGCTCCTGGGAAGGATGTGTACTTTGTATTGCAAGCCATGGATATACAGCTTTGCAGCTTCCACATTTGGACTGCAATTGCATCCAAGCCAAGCTATCCAGGTGGCTGTCTGTACAGCTCCTTGAGCTCTTGATCCCAGTGCTCAGTATGGGATGCTACTGTTCTCAGAAGATCACAACTATCTCCTTCAATTTTAGGTTACCACAAATTACATTTGATGACAGGTCTAACATAATCTGTTTATTTCCATGTTAGCCAGATGTTCATATAGTCTATCAGCTTCTTCTGTTCCCATCTGAGTAGAAATTATCTGAAGAAAATAAAACTCTGGAAAAAATATGTAAAGCAGCACAGTCCTAAAACATCCTACAATCTACTTGTTCACATTTTCAAAACTGGAAATTTAGCAACAGGCTTATAAATATATTTATTTTTATGTGCCAAAAA
Organism: Fulmarus glacialis; assembly: GCF_000690835.1. NCBI lineage: Eukaryota > Metazoa > Chordata > Aves > Procellariiformes > Procellariidae > Fulmarus > Fulmarus glacialis. Next base: position 2,106 of record NW_009199862.1, on the reverse strand, counting down.
TTCATGCTTAAAATATGTGCTTGATTTTTCCAGTGTGTTTAGATCCTTATCTCCATTTTCAATTTAGTTTTTCAGTTCATTAAAAGCTCCACCTCCACGTCTTTCAATATAGGGCAAAAATAAGCAATTGACTTACTCTAATTACAATTAAGGTAAATTAAAATGTTTCATGCCTCATTTTCTGCTAAATCACTCTCACAATGCAGCTCAAATATTTCAACCCTTGTACCTCTCAGCCTGTACCTATACATCCTTTCTTACCTAATTTTAACTTGCACGCCAAATTAATTCTTCCTACCTAACTACCTCCATAATGAGGTATATACTGGGACTAGTTAGAAAGAAATTCCTAAAAAGGCTTGAATTTCCACTTACAGAGGTCAGTCAAAGCAAAATAAAACCTTTGCCTGTGCAGATAAGAGGAGAATGTAGAAACACTTACTTTTGTGAAGGATGGTTGTCTCTGAAACCTCTTGTGATGGATAGTTAAATGATCTGATCTAGTTAAGTCATAATGGTGTAGCTTAAATTTTTTTTGACCATAATTGTTTTGCTGAAATCCTTCATTTAAAAAAAAAAATTCTTTCAGGCTGGAGTTTGTGTCTGATGTGAAATGAGTGGTGTCAATCACCGATTCCTTTCCAACTTCCTTGGAGTTGGATGATCAAAATGTTTCATGTAATCTACCCTCCCATGGGACCTATGAAGGCACAGAGAGGATAATTAGCTCTCCCTGTTATTGGTATCATCTGTGTATATGTGCTAAGTAACTTACTCTTGAACTACCATAGGATCTCACTTCCCTGTTCAAGAAACACTACTGAAGGGGAAATAAACTCATTTCAGCCATCTATTCCACAACTAACATGTAAACTGCGCCTTTTTCAGCATCTCAGTACTTCTCTAGTCACCAGTAAAGCATCATGAGGAAAGGCAATGTCTTATTAAATCTGTTGACATTACTGAAAAATGAGTATGCTTTCACGGACAGGAACCTGACTTTGAGCTCTCCCTGAAAACATAACCTGTGGGGTTTAACTAAAAAACTAATTGGTATAATAAAAGTTACCACCTTTTCCTATAAACTCTGCCTCATTTATATCCTTAGGCTGTGGGTAGGCAGGCATTATTGTGGTGTTCCCCACTTTTGTGCTGCTTCCTTCCTACTCTCAAGATTGTTTGTGTACCACACTACAAACCAAATCAGAAACAAGCAGACTTCAAAAAAAAAAAGTGGAAAAATTGTGGATTTTTGTGTTTTTTGTTACTGGTTTTGTGGGAAAGGGGGTTGCTGAATAAGCTTACTGTGCAGCTCCACAAACATGTACCAAGGAAGAACTGGTGTATGCTGGAATCAATGAGAGCTGACAGGAAGCTGGGACGTTTTAAAACAGCATTGCTGTTGGAGAAGATGCACCATCAAACCCTTGCTATTGCTGCTACAAACATATTACTATTAACAGCCCCAAAAAATTGGCAACTTCCTCTACCCAAAAATAGATCAGCTACTTCTCTGACAAACAGCCTTGCAAACAGAAGATAAACTTCTGCTTATCTCTTCATTTCCAGAATTTTTAAGAGGTCCTCTTAAGTCTTTAGATCTCTAGGGCTACAATGATTACAATGTTATATGTAGTTCAATCTATTTACAAGGGGAAACTTGCTTTTTGACAGAACTCTAATTTTATTGGGCAAAACTCTGATTTTATTAACACAGACATTTCATAACATGCTAAAGAATAATTCCTCTGCTAAAATAAAGGCCTATGTTCCTTTGGCTTGTGAACACATGTGGCTTCAGTCGCTTCTGTTTTCCAACGTTTCAGTTATATCAGACATTTAAAAATAATTATTTTAATGATATGCTTACCTTAAGAAAGTCACAAAATACAATTGGCTTACACACAATATATTCCGGGATTCCAAACCGTTTGGCTACAAATCAACATACAAAGTTAGACAGGACATATTTGTGTAGGACATATTTGCATACCCAATGCAATATGAATAAAGTGACCTGATTTCCTTACTGTCTATTTCAGACAGCATAGGATGGAAATGCTGCTGGTCTCTGTTGTTGATGAATCATAGAATCATAGAATCATA
>NW_009199861.1:0-2101 GCF_000690835.1 Fulmarus glacialis | reverse complement strand
GCTATCTGACCGTCCACCTGGCATCCTCTCCCTGCTGCCTGACCGCCTATCTGGCATTCTCTCCCTGCTGCCTGCTCTCCTGAACATCCCCCTGCCACGGATGGATGCCTGCCTAGCCTGCCCTCTGCCTCTGTATACATATCCTCTGCCACGGCCATCATCCATCCTGCCCATTCCCCGGCCATGGCCATCGTCCATCCTGCCCATTCCCCAACCACCGTCCATCCTTCCCATCCCCCGGCCACCGTCCATCCTTCCCATCCCCCGGCCACCGTCCATCCTTCCCATCCCCCGGCCACGGCCCATTCCCCAGCCACGGCCATCCCCCTGCCCTCTGCCACGGCCATCATCCAGTCTGCCCTGGCCCCTTCCTCTGCTTACTGGTCCTTTGCCTCTATCTTCATGCATAAACGGCCCTTTCCCTCTGCTTTCTGGTCCAGGTAGGCCCTGGGTGCTATCTGAAGCAATCAGCTGGCTGTCTGTTGAATCCAAATCCTGACTTCCTGTTACAGGGGTTACCGTACTGCCTGTTCTTGCAATGCCTGACTGCAAAGCTACAGGGTTACTAGAAAGGGATGTTGATTTCTGGTTCTGAATAGGCGGAGTAGGTGCTTTGGACTCCTCTACTTGCTGGTTAGGATCATGTGAACTCCATGTCCACTTTTTAGGAGGGTCTGAAACAGTTTCTTTGACTTCAGGTTTGGATGGCTCCTGTTGAGTGTTTGTCAGGTCCTCATTTGGCTCAATGGGACCTGCACTCTGTGCATCAGGAGTAGACTGTGTTCTGCTTACAGTCTGCTGATTGCCAGCTACGTCTGTAAAAGGTTCTTTGTTTTCTGACTGTGAGTCTGTCTGTGACTGCTGCTGTTGCTGTCCCAAATGAGGCCTGGGCCCCCTCCACCGTGGACCACTAGGTCGGGAACCATGCCCATGTGATGCATTTGTCGAAGTATAAAATTGTGCCGCTGGTCCTCGTGGGATAGTCCCCCACCTACTTGAAGACTGTCCATCTGTATTCTGTCGGTCAAAACGTGACCTGTATCCTTCTGAGCGCTGGGAGTCAAAACGAGGCCCTCTCTGTCTTGAGCCTTCAAATTTGTCATATCCTCTTCCTCGAGGTCCATCAAATCTAGAGATGACATAATTGCAATGTTATTCAAATGAACACGTCAAATTAAAATCCTCTAAAAGAGTTTCATCCCCCCCCAAAGTAATTTCTAACTGATGAATCCTAGTGTGCCTTAGGATCAATCCCTACTGAACCAGTGCAGAAGCACAGAGACGTGTTCTTCAATTCAGTATTGTCCACTGAAGACCAGTTTAAGCCACTTGCAGATTATGTAACCCTAAAAGGAAATTTGGCTTACATATCTCAGGACTGAAACCTGACTGACAAAGAAAGCTGGCAGACTCATTTGAAAAAAAGTTTCAACTTTTGTTTAATGGAAGTTTTGTTCCAATCAACAACTCTTGTTGAACTTTTGTTTTGATAGTATGCAACAAGCCTACTTAACTATGATGACGAATGCCATCTAGAAAAATCTCTAAATACAGATCCTTTCAGAAAGTGCAACAAACTGTGGTATCACCCTGTTCCATGCAAGATAATATGCCTAAAACAAAAACATTTTTATTGCATCACTTTTTACATTTCTTTTGAGAGCACCTACAACTGCTATTGCTTGAATATGAGGAAATAGGTCAGGCAAACTAATGAAGACTAATTCATGCAATCATATTTAACAAGGCTGATCTAGTAAAAAATCCAGTCTTTAAGCATATGCTCAAATACTGATTTACATAATAGACTAGAACAAATCAAATCCATTTTACAAAAAACAGAGAATTCATGTCTGAAGTCAAGTTGCTTGGATGTTTGGGATTCACAGTTGTGTCTCACTGGATGGGGTCAGGAAGGCCAAAGCGCAGCTGGAGCTGAACTTGGCAAGGGAGGCAGAGAGTAATAAGAAGGGCTTCTATAGGTATGTCAGCCAGAAAAGGAAGATCAAAGAAAGTGTACGCCTCCCGATGAACATGACTGACACAACCTGTCAGCGTCACCTCTGTGTTCATGTGAAGATCATGGAACAGATCCTCCTGG
>NW_009199860.1:8331-46840 GCF_000690835.1 Fulmarus glacialis | reverse complement strand
TTCTATGATTCTATGATTCTATGACTTCCGTTGGTGTTAAAAAAACTATACCTGTAGCTGCCTAGGACTTCATGATCATCAACTAATCTGCATATCATGGGCACATGGAAGATCAAGACAAGGAACAGACTCTCGTACTGCTTTGAAAGGTCAGGTATCTGCTCAGATATGATTGGGGGCATCCTATGGAAACAACAGGGTGTAATCAGGGGAACTGTATATCTCATTGCTTGCGTTAAACACCTCAGCCAGTCTCTGCTGAAACTGTGATTTCCAGAAATGCAAGCTGGCTGAGCCTCAAATGCCTCAAAGCAACCTGTCACACCACTTTCTGTCAAGTATTATTCCTTCCACCGGAGGCCAGAGCATTCAGCGTGAGCAGTTGCCAATGCAGTATCTCTGGTCCATTGCTGAGTTTGACTCAATCTAACAGAGAGGGAACAGTGGTCACATATTGGCCCTTCCATGCGATCTTAAAATTGGAAAAGAGCACAAGAAAGGATTATGGAAATTGAAGTGGAAAAGAACTTTGATAGTCGCTTTCTTTGGCATAACCTTGAAAAGGTACACTTGCATTTGCTGGTCATGCCATTTCCTACATCAACAGATCTAGCCGCATGCTTAAAGCAAAGCATATGCTTAAATTATTTTCTTAATAGTGTTTATTAAGATATAATAAACCAACTTAAAATGAATGTTTCTGTACATGAAAAGCCAATGAATGAAAGCCAATTGTATCCTGGGCTGCATCAAAAGAAGCGTGACCAGCAGGTCGAGGGAGGTGATTCTTCCCCTCTACTCCGCTCTCATGAGACCCCACCTTGAGTACTGTATTCAGCTCTGGGGACCCCAGCATAAGAAAGACATGGACCTACTTAAGCAGGTCCAGAGGAAGGCCACGAAGATGATCGGGGCTGGAGCACCTCTCCTATGAAGACAGGCTGAGAGAGTTGGGGTTGTTCATCCTGGAGAAGAGAAGGCTTGGGGGAGACCTTATTGCAGCCTTTCAGTACTTAAAGGGGGCCTACAGGAAAGATGGGGAAGGATGAGGGGTAATGGTTTTAAACTGAAAGAGGGTAGATTTAGATCAGATATTAGGAAGAAATTCTTAACTGTGAGAGTGGTGAGACACTGGAACAGGTTGCTTAGAGAAGTTGTGGATGCCCCATCCCTGGAAGTGTTCAAGGTCGGATGAGACTTTGAGCAACCTGATCTAGTGGAACCCCCCATGGCAGGGAGGTTGGAACTAGGTGACCTTTAAAGTCCCTTCCAACCCAAACCATTCTATGATTCTATGATTCTGTGGTAGCTGTTGTGGCCGTGTACTGGGGAATGTTTGATCATACCATGTTTCTGCAGATGTTTGATCCACTTTAGGAAACATTTTTATCTCTAATGTACCACTCTAATGTACTCAGTGGTCTCAAGTTTGTGCGGTGAGGTCTCCAGCTTCTCCTGAGAGTCATTCTGTAAAATTTGCTCTTTTCCTTTCTGGAAGAAAGCATGCAGTCTACTGCTTGCATGTGCAACAGAGACAATCATAGCAAAATACAGAGTACTGTATTATTTGCCAGGATGGACAAGAATAGTTGAGTCCTCTGTGAAATAACAGATTGATTAATTATACATGACCCAAGCAGATTATTTACTCAGTGAGAGACTAACACAGGATCCTTTGTCTTGTTTTGAGTCTTGCTTGCTAATCTGTTTGATTTGGCAGTTTGTAAATAACTGGTTAATAAAATTTGGGAATATTAAACCTGAGTGGTGAGTAAAGGGCAGCCAATGCTTACATAAAAGGGCAGCGAAAGAGCAAGATTTTTTTTAATCAATTGAAATGCGGAATAGGCAACAAAGCAGGGAGAGAGAAGCAAAGATGGCCATCCAAAATGCAGGTTATATTTTGAAAAAGCTTTAATCAACGTTGAGAAATACATCCATATAACATATTGAGCTTAAATATCCTTTTGCCCATTGTTCACAAAGACGTTTGAAAAGTTAAGCATCATTATCCCTATTTTACAGATAGAAAAAGTGAGGCACAGAGCAGGAGAGTGTCTTGTTCAAGATCACACAACACTCGTGGCAGAGCTGAGAGGTCCTCAGCGTTAACACTGTGGGGAGGTGCACTCTGTGGAGCATCCTGGACATCTAGTCTGATGCACACCCTCATCCTGGCTCTGCTCCATGCTTTTGTTTCCAGCTCTGCTGTGTGCTCCACAAGGTCTTATACCCTAAAGGGAACCACAACTGGATGCCTTACAGTGAAGACATGGCTGGCAAGGACCCAGGTCTCTAGGCTTTTAAGCCTGTGTTCTGTAGTCTGAGCATTGCCCTCCTTCCACTGTAAATGAGGACCTGGGGCTGAAACGAAGTAGTGTGACCTATGACATATCTTCTGTCAATTCAATTCTTTTCTAGGAAAAACAGATGCAAAGTTTGCATTCAAACACCATCACATAAAAGGACGTTACATAGTCAGGCACTCAAAAGTTTAGAGACGTTGGCGAGCTCCCAGATCATTTGCTGTGCATATGCATGATGGTAGAATGTTAATTACATGATCCCGTACTGTTTCTTTCTGCAGGACACCTACCTTCGGTGCGCGGGATAATGGTGTTCATCTAATGAGCAGCTATGTGATGTTTTGTTTTCGCATTGTGGTTCCGTGTGTGGCCCCATGCTTTATTTTCTGCACACTATTCAAGCCCAGCTCTCAAGGCAGTGATTAATGCTCTCAAGGACTTCTCCATGGCAACAATCAATCTGGCATTCCCTAATTTTCAAGTGCTTTACTTTGCAGCATTAACAGTGTTTTCTGTTAAAAAGATGTGTTGTGTCCTATATTTTTAATGCAGGGTTTTAGTCCTGGCTGGAAAGCTTAAATTTATATATCTCTGATTTCAAAGGTTGTTGAGGTAGTAGTAGCAGGGTACTTTCCACTGCATATGATGTCATTGCCTGTCATAATTGGGAACACTTTTGTCCTATATTTCTATGTAGGGTTAGTAAATAAATGATTGCATACTACAGAGATGCAGTAGCTGACAAGAATATTGGAGTCTATTTGACACTGCAGAAGAAGCCGGGAGATCCATACAGAAATGAATGGGAACAGTAAGAAGCAATTGTCTTTTCAATCATAAAGTCTATGCCCAGCAGCGTGCCCTCAGTCAGAGTCCTGGAGGTGCTCCACAGCCAACCAGTATGTAAATTTGGTTTCTATTTTCATTGCTTAGAGGTAACCATCAACAGATGGTGTTTTGAAACACTCATAATTTTGGCTAATAGAGTTACTGTTGCCAACTGTCCTGTCCTCCAAGTAGTGATTAGATATATTATTATTAATAAATAATACCTAATAATGATACAAACAGTCCAAACCCTGAAGTCCTTAGTCCTAAGCAACTCCCACGCTCTTCATTACTTTGTGCTCATATCTTTGGATGACTAAGTATTTTACTGCACCGAGCCAAGTCCTTCTTTCTGATCTGTATTACCAATCACTATTTTTTTTAATACAGATCCTATTGGCATCCTCCACATGAGCTCTCACCAATGGGAATTCCATATGGCCATTAGAAACAGAACTTGCTCATGCAGGACTCAGCTATAGAAACTTTAATCAAAACTTCCATTAAATTCCCAGAGGAGAGGAGCCAAAAACTCTCACTGACTTTATGTGCTCGTATCCAGATGGCCCCTTCCAAATCCACAGAATTCAAGTCTTCATCTGAAAGGAAAAGAGAAATCCCATCTTTTATGGTTATTGCAGTAACCTTCTGGACATGGCTGGAGGGCGAGCCAATGACTTCTACCTGAGCAAATGTGTGCGGTATAAGGCAAATCACTCACAAAAAATGAATTTCTTATACTACTGACTGTTTGGAAACAGTACACAGTATACTGAGAAAGCAGCAGAAGGTGGGAGAGAATCCAACTTAAGGCCAGTCTTCAAAAAAGGAAGAAGGATAACCCGGAAAGTCACTGTTCTGTAAAAGCAACACCTACACTCGGTGAAATTAAGGGGAAGAATACTGCAAGAAAAAAATGCTCTTAGTGTTATCCTGGAGGCTCAGGGAACAGCCATGTGAAGGGGAGATATATGAGACTGGAGTGACAGGTGCAGTACAAGAGTATAATTAAGCAAGCCATATTTCAGGACTAAGTATTATATTATTCCAAGTGGAGAGACTGAGCTAAAGAAAGGTGCAAATGACTTGCAAGGCTGTGAAGCTCGTAACAGATCGTGAAGCTCCCCACGATCAGCCACATGATGCAGCCAGGAAATATTGTCCGTCTCAATAAAAGCAGCATAATTTCGATTCTATCATATTTAGCATATGCAACATTTTTAGGCAACTGCTTAAATAAATAACTGCTTCCTATTAAATTCCTGGATTACTCTTAGTGTCCAGGTGGGACGTACTGCCATTTCCTATAGTAGTGCTTCTACTTATAGCCAGACTTTGATCACACAGACCAATTTCATTGGCAGTTTTGCCAGAGAAAGGACTGATGATTTAAAAACTTGGCCCAAAACTTCAGAGCAGAAGTGGCAGTAAACATTAGTCACTGTAGCAAACTAATTTGTTTTCCATATGGCATTTGCAATGGAGTGTGGAAGATTCACAAGTGAAATAATAATTACAAATGAGGAATACTTTGAAAAAAAATGTGTTTTTCTCCCTATGCATCACTTAAAAGGATTTCTAATTAAGTCAATACTTGATTATGCTGGAGATGACATTGGCAGCCAAATTAGAGTTTGTGGGGTTTTGTTCTCAGGGAAAGATTGTTCCCAGGGGCAGGAAAATTCCTGCATCTATTCAGCCTGGGGTGCTGCTTAGATGTAAGAAGGGTGAGAGAGGTGTTTAATTCCCTTTGGAAAATCAGGTGGTGAACATTTTCTTAATAATGTTGTTGTTTGTAGTACAAAATTTTGCTCAGCAAGATGAGGGCTGGTATTACTGATTAAGCAAGTCAGAGACAGATGCTTTAAGATATCCTTGGATCTGTACCTGGCTAAATTCAAAGCCAACTCAGAGCTGCAAATTATGTTCCAAGGCAGAATGGAAGTAGCTTCATGAAATCTCAGCCCTAAAATAACAAAACCCCAGAATACCTTATTCTCCTTCCAAACTATTGTTACGGGGAAAAAAAACCCAAAAACCAAACGAAAACAAAAAAACCAAACCAAACCAAACCAACCAAACAAACAAAAAAAAGAAACATGCAATATAAATGGAGCCAAGAATTTGTTAGTGCAATTAATATTTTGAACGGCTAATACTCCAAAATACCTAATCAATGTTTTGAAAGTCTCATCTATGATGCAATTTAATTTTTTATACAAAAAACCCTTCCAGTACCCAGGTTTCCTTGGGGTTCTTGTGCCCCCTGCCACTGTCCCGCTGCATCCCAGGGGGGGACAGGATCAGTTTCCCTCAAGCACAATCAGGGAGAAGGTTACAAGTCGTCACCATCCAGAGGTCTTCCCCGGGAGGAGCGTGATGTCCATGGCGGGGTTTCTTCCTCCTCACTCTTGGGACCACCTCGGGGTATCTTCATCCCCCCTCTCCCCACCGCCTGCTCCCTTCTCCCTGGTCCCCAGCACCAGTGGCAGAGCTGCCCAGCGCCCAGCCCGGGCACACAAAGGACTGGTGTTTGCTGGGCAGTGCCTGCTCAGGGCGGCAGCCCTTGGCCGTGCGGGGTGTCCCATCGCTGAGCTCAGGCAGGTCGGGCACGAGGCTCGTGGCCACGGGACACTTGTGATCGCAGGGACACCCAGCTCAGCATTACAAGCCCAGAGCTGTCCTGAGACCTTGTGGTGTTGGGTGAGCACAATGCCCGTGGCCTTCTGCTAGTGATGGCAAAAATCACATCTGCCAGGTTACAGTTGCAGCCCAGACTCTAGAGCACTGGGAGGTTTGGATCTGGAGACTCAGTTTTACAATATAAAATGTAAAATCTGAGGAAGATCTAAGATCTGGCTCAGGTCTCTGTTCACTTTTCAGTCCAGTCTTGTAAGGACATTTTTTCTGCAGTGAGTTATGCAGAGATTTTCTACATGTAAATGGGAAGAAATATAAGACCGATCTGTTCATACTCCCTTGTAACCAAGGTATTTGACAACTTGTACTCAAACATTCATTTTCTCTCTCACAAAGCAGACTGAGGACAGTCCTCCTTTCTGATTTTCACTGCCCGTCAATCACAGGGAGCCTGCAGAAGTGAATGGTGCTACAGCCACAGACGACCGAGCTTGTGGAAAGATTTAGACCCCATGACTGTATTTTGGTTGGTAGTACAAATGCTGATTGTACTTCTATTTCTTTCATGCAACTTGGATCCTGTCTATTCAAATCCATTCAGATTTGGATTACAGTTCTTATCTTTTAATGGTTTCTAGCATATGCATAGAGCAGCCGTGTCAGAGCCCTGTTCTGAATGCAGAACATCCTGATGGTGGCAGAGCAGGGCTGAATTAATTAAATGACCCTCACTGAAAGAAAGCTAAGGCCTGAAGCATCAGATCCTATGGGGAAATGTCCATTTCTATCACATTTGCTGTTCAGGGACCTCAAAACACTTCAAGGGTAAGATTTGTCAAAAGAGCCCGGGGAGAATATAATTCTTCTTTCTCTCACTCAGCTCCTTTTGGGAAGTGCACAAATCAGACACATTTTTGACCACAGGCCACATTTTGCTACAGTCGAATATGGAGGAACATTTTCTTTTTGCAGATGTGCCCACTGAGTAGGAGGTATCACCGGAAGAGATGGTCAAGTCTTTTCCAAGATTTCCTGATTTTATTTATATATTTGATCCTCTGGCTGGATAGGATCAATTTATACTGCTTTTACCTGTATGCATTGATTGATGTGCAGAGACCCAAGAAGGACACCAAGAAGATATGATACTGCTTCACCCTTGAAATATTGTTTTTTACTCTCATGCAGTTGAGTGTAAAGGTCTACTTGGAGGTGCTGGTTTGGGATCTGAACAGGCACATCAGACCCGTAGCTGACCTTCCAGAAGTTCACCTCACAATTAATGCTTTGCATCAGAATCGCTGAGAGCCACTGAGACAGTTTTTAGCACCAGCGCTCACAGCCAGGTGAAGTCCATACGTTTTCATGATGACCTGCTCTGAGGATGAAGGTGAAAGTAGTCTTTAGTTTCAGGCAGTTTGCTGAACAGCAACGTGGTTCCTTTTGATGCTTCACATAATATCTCTAATCTGGTTTCAGAGGTTTAGGTATTCCTGGGATGATGATGATAACGATGATATTCTTTCATTTCTTCCTTGGTACTGTGAATTCTGACCATTAATGGCTACAAGTTAACATCCCCCACTTCTGGTATACGTATGTCCGCCTGTTCTGGTGTTGCTCCTCAGCGTGCTGTGAGGTCCAGAATGGATCTGCTACACCGACATCTTTCTTTGAGGACAATGAATTTGGTTGGTCATATGTCATATATCAATCACACTCAAACAGTCACCATCACCAAGACATAACTTTACTGCAGGGTCTTAACAGAATTTTTAAGGGAAAAGGCTGAACAAGATTATGGGGCTTTCTACACAAATGTGGCCAATAAAACTAAGGCAGGAATGACTCCTAATGATTTTGTCTGGCTTAAAGAGCCATGCAGCAGAGACAGAGCTTGGCCGTTGGCAGAGGCTCTGTTCTGATACAGAAGACAGATGGGTTATCTTTGCTCAGATAATGAAAAAGACATGCAGAAATGGATTGAGCGCTATATCTCCATGCTCCACCACAAAGACAAGAGAGGAAATAGACGCCTGCACAGAGAAACTCATCTAACCCGTTGTAGACATCTGTCTTTAAGATGTGATACACTGTCCTCTAGATGGGCCCATTGCTTTCCGCTGATGACAAGGTGAACCTGGGGTGACTAGCTTAGATGTAGACATCTAACATTTGGGTACCTAAGCCAGGGCAGATAAATCCCACCATCATTAGCCTTGGCTGCCTTGTATCGTATGTTAGCACCAAAGCAGAACACAGCAACACACAGGGCATTGGACAGGGCCTGAGATCACGGGGCACTTTCCCTCTTATCAGCATCTGCCCATTAGTATTTTGAGATGTTCTATCCATATCTTGTGTCTGTAGGGTAGGTGGAACACTGAAGCCTTGACCTCTAACAGCAGTTTTAAATATTTGGGGAATATAAATAGTAATAACGGGCAGAGCTGGTGCCAAGTGATACTAGTTCACAGGAGGGGTATGGAATGCATTTTCCCTTGATTTAAGTGATCATGTGTGGTACAAGGCATTGGAGATGTAAGCACACCGTATCCTTCTTCAGTATGTAACTGATAAACGTGCACAGTTTCCTCTCGTCTGCGCAATTCAGTTCATGGCCTAAGCATATAAGCCAAAACAACTCAATATTAAAGTGATAAATTAGAACTATTAAATATTTAATGATGGGAGGAAAAAAGCTGCTAAAACATAAAATATCTACAGGGTAATCTCAATTGTATCAGACAGAAATGTTACATTAGCAGAGATGATTCTGAGTTTTAATATATTATTTGAAGCGATTTCATTTTTGAGACCATGCAGTGCTATTGTCATATAAATTTATGGACAAACTCCTGAGGCCACATTTGTTTTCTACTTATTGTTTTTCCTTGACTTTCACAACACTTTGGGATTGCCAGTGCTGGAGGATAAGTGATTTTGATTTTTATCTTCTGGTGTTGAATCCTCGCCATTTCCCACCTGGTTTTTTTTGGCTGATGGAATTCCAGGACTTCATGAAACTTGTTGTAAAACTCACAGCATAGACCTCTAACATGACTATCAGAGATATTGTCAATAAGTCATTTCAATCTGCCCTCTCCCCATTCTTCCTCGCCAGATTATGCTGCACATGACAGATCTGGTACATAAAATGCCTGAAGTGCAGGCTGCTGCAGGGAGAAGGACGAGAGACGATTAGCCCACATCAGAATACACAACTGTGAGCAGAGGAAAAAACCTTGCCCTCAGGACCTCTGGAGAAATAGGCATAATAAAATTAATTTACACGTCAAGATCCTCACTTAAAACACAAAAAGACTCCCATCAGATTGAAAAGATGTCATAAGAGGATTCAATTGTATCATTGTGCAATTGAAGTCCTTAAAGAACTTTGCCAATACCGTTAAGACTCTCTACATCCTTGAATGTTAATTAAGTGAGATAATACAGACAGCATTATGAAATAGTTAGGTTATAGCATTTGAAATGGTCCCTGTCAGCTGCCGAAGACTATGCCAAAATATTGCTTTGGGCATGAAATTTTCCACAAGGTTTTTCTTCAGATCAAGGGCAACGTGTTGGCATTGGAAAAAGATGCCATCGCATTATTTTTGGGTGCATGTGGAAGGATCCAGCTATGAAACGCTGTCACCTTCGAGCCAACCTAGCAGCTGTTTAACTCTTTGCATCAACGGCTCCCAGTAATGACAGAGAGCGGGAAGTGAAGGAGATTATGTCACGTAAGAAACCGCAGGAGGGGGGATTTGAGACGGAGATTACTTGAGCTGGAATCTGGCCAGGTCACTGGGGTTAACCCCCTTGCTGTTGCGAAATGCCGTGGGATCTTTAATGGACGTAAGTGTTGAGGAGCTTGTCTTTCACATCTCATCTGATGGCAGGAGAGCGGGGAATTAGTTTACTCTCTCTAACACTGGGCTTCTGTACTGCAAGTGTCACAAAGGATATTTCTTTGCAGGCAGATGTCGGCTGCCAGTGGGAAGCTGAGAAATGCCAGTTTTAATTAAAAGCTTTATTTTCAAATACAATTCAGAGATTATAAGCGGTAAGAAGGACTTCTCCGCTGGGAGGCTTCAATGTGCGGCCCTGAGCAAAACAGCAGTAATTGAAAGACAAGGCCTAATTCCCCTTCTCCCAGCTGGGTCTAACCACGAGGCAGGGACATCAATCCAGCCCTTGAAGGAGGGCTGGCAGCATCTCGGATTTGTCATTGCCTCTATTGTCAGAGGGAAGGAAGCCAAAGCAAGGCTTTTAGATCTTCCTAACCCTTTTCTCTAAAGTTGGCTTGTGAAGAGAAAAGAAAAGAGAGGGACAAAGCTGTTGGAGGAGAAGGCTGAAAGGCACCTATCTGACACATCTTCGTTGCCTGCGCAGATTCCTGTTATAAAATTGTGTTTTCACGTCATTTGGGTGTAATCCCGGGCACTTGCACCCGCCTTAATCTACCCTAGGATGGTTCTGGGTCACAGGAAGGCTCTTCTGGATTCAGCTTGCTATGGTAGCCTCACCCATTTTCCACCTCAAGTGAAGGCATAGCTGAAAATGGGACAACACCAGGCATGAGCGCTCTGTGCTGCCTTTACCTAGAGGGCTAGTCTCCAGGGCTTTTATTGGCCATTTTTAAGGAATTCACTGCTTTTAAACAAAAATCAGCTCATATCAACAATTCCATCTGTTCTACAAATCAGCCTCTCTGTACCCGCCCTCTGTCTTTAGAGATTTTTTGTGGTACCTGCACATCAACTTCTAATCTCTTGATGGGTCTGTTTCATTACTCCTCACATTTAATGAAAGTAAAAATAATGACTATAGAATCAATTATCTCCTTTTTGGCTGTAATATACAGCCAAACTTGGCTGTAATATTCCTACTTTCAGTTATTTACGCATGATCCTTTTGTACAGGGACAAGTTTACCAGCAATGACCAAAGTAAGTTTTCCTTGCAGTTTAGTATCATCCCATGCAACGCCTGCTCACACAGCAGTAAATTTTGGTTGCCACTATGAGACTCCCCGTCTCCATTCTTGAAGTCAGAGCAGAGTGATGCTCACATTGGGTGTGTCCACCAAGTGGAAATGGAGCTTTTGCCATCCTCTTAATGGCAGCAGCTGTGTCTTAGCCGCTCCTATGAACTTGTAGAGCCACAGATTCACAGAACCGTTCAGGCTGGAAGGGGCCTCAGGAGGTCTGTACTCCAACCTCCTGCACAAGGCAGGGTCACCCTTGAGATCAGACCAGGTTGCTGAGGGGTTTGTCCACCCGCACCTTGAAAACCTCCCAAGATGGAGACTGCACAGCCTCGCTGGGAAACCTCTTCCAACGCCTGACTGGTCTCATCATGACGAAGTTTTTCCTTATTTCCAGTCTGAACCTCTCCTGCTTCAGTGTCCGCTGTCTCTGGTCCTCCCACAATACATCACCATGAAGAGCCTGGTTAAATTGGTCAGGCATGATTTATGCTTGGTAAATCCATGCTAACCCTTCCCGATTACTTTATTCTCCTTCCTGTCCCCAGAAATATGTTACAAGAAGAATCACACCATGATTTTCCCAGGGACCAAAGTGAGTCTGGCCATCCCGTATGTCCCCAGATCATCCTTTTGGCCTTTTATATTTTTTGTCAGCCTAATCCCAGTGGAAGTTCAGGTCATCTTATCTATCAATTTCCATTTAAATATGAGAATAGATCTTAACAACAACAAAAGCAAGATAACGATGCAGGTTTTATTGGACTGATAAAAAAATGCGGATTTGCTTTCAAAATCATTGTATGTGGGCCAACAGAGCAGGGACATCAAGAGTTAAAAGCATGAACTGCAAGGACTGTTGTAAGACTTAAAGATCCTTGGATGAGGCTGTAGGAGGGTCAGATGTGCCATGGATCTCTAGGTACATAC
The DNA here is from genome assembly GCF_000690835.1 of Fulmarus glacialis. Taxonomy (NCBI): domain Eukaryota; kingdom Metazoa; phylum Chordata; class Aves; order Procellariiformes; family Procellariidae; genus Fulmarus; species Fulmarus glacialis. Next base: position 35,144 of record NW_009199860.1, on the reverse strand, counting down.
ATCCCCAGGTTGTGCTTGCACTACGTTGTACATGAGATGCATATGACCCTTTTGCCTAAGACCCGGTTCTTAGTTTATAATGATGCGAATTTGGAAAAACTAAATTAGGGCAGATCTGTAGGTCTTACCCCAATGTATCAACCTGTTACCTGCTTTTCCTGCTTTTTCTCCTCCTTCCCAGATATTTTTCCTTGCTTCTTTCAAGCCCCACTGGTGTTGTACTATATCAAGTTCTGTACATATATTTAAATGTAATAAGATAGATTACAAGAATTGATTTTCCCCAGGGTCAGGTCGATAAGACTGTATAAGCAGGCGATATACAATGATTCAGAAAGAGCTAGCTGTAGTAGATTAATGATATGCAGTATAGAAACATCCAAGTAACCGTAGCTCTTCTCAGCTCACCTGAGCTATTAGCTGAATCTCTTGCAGGATTGAACAGCTTGCTGCCAACCTAACAATATACAAATTTCTCTCGGAGAAATCACAGCAGTACCAGAGCTTTTGAAGATCCAAAGGTTACTTAGACCTTACTCTTTCAAGGAGAAATCACAGTGTGAAGTAAATAAACTTTTGAACAGCACAGCACTGACCTACCTAATCTTTATTGCAATCTAACAGGGAAAATATAAAACCTGCTGTAAATTCTTACTCACTTTTTATTTCCCATAGATATTCAGCTTTTGGAAACAACAGAAAAAAAGAAAAAAAAAAGAGAGATGCTGCTTTCTGGCAGTATTGGAAAAAAATACATTGGATCATCTGTATGAACTAATATATTTTTATTAAAGTGGTCTGATGGTTAGAAGAGTATTAGGAAATGTGAGTCCTGTGTTCCCTTCCCAGCTCTAGGAGACACATGATTTACAGCTGGAATATGGAGGAGGGAGAAGAGAAAGGTGGGGCACGTGCTGCATCTCCCTTACTAAATTTCAAATATATGTGCTCAAAACCAAAACTGGATGTTGCGTACCTAAATCTTTGTGAACGCACTAAGGCCAGGTGGGTTTGTGGATCTGACCCAGATCTTATAATCATAGCTTCAGTGAAACAGCCTAAATAAATTTACTGTTGAGCCTTCAAAATGTTTAGAATAGATTGATTTTTTTTCCAAACTGTGTTTTTTGAAAATACAAAATGAAAATAAAAATAATTTTAAAAAATTAAAATAAAGTATGTTCTTGGTGCAATAAAACTGAGAAGTACAGTTTCCCAGTTTTAGCATGTGGGAAACTTTTGAATCTTTTGCCTTTGGTTCTGCTTTTAAACACACAGTGGAAGATTTTTAAGGATTGGGGTTCAGCTTCTTATTTCATTTAAACCAGTTCAAAACCAAACATCTTAAAAGACTTCTGCAAGATGTAATAGGTATTATCTCTCAGAGAACCTGGTCCAACAGCCAACTGCAGTGGTGATAAAGACTTGGGGATGTAATTATCACAGCAAAGTGTGAGATTTGATGTAGGAGAGGAATGAGGAGATAAATGGTAATAAGAGGTGTTGAGGGTGGTTGTGTGGGAGCCAAACTGTGACAACCACAGAATTCCTGGAGAAATCTCTGGCCTTTGGGGATCCCACTTAGCTCCTACAAGCTTGGATCCCAATTCTGTATTTTTTAAACTGTCCTTTTTTAAAACCTACTCTTAAAAGGCTGCTTGCAATGGAAAAATGAAGAAATCAACAAAACCTAATCTGTCCTGTTTAAATTTTAAGCCAACATTTTCCCAAAGGTTTTAATTATGTTTTTGGTTGCCAGCTCTGATTCTTGTCTCTACTGTAGCTTTTTTCCTTTCTTAGCTGTTTTTTTTCCCCAATAAAATATTTGTTTCAAAAGTTTTTGAAAAATTTCCTGTAAGAGAAAAAGATGTGGCACTTTTTTAAAGAGCAAAGCATTCTTATTGAAGACATTGCTAACCTCACCAGTAAAAATGATTTAGAAATTTTGCCTAACACCACTGGCACGTTGTGCAGTCACCGTAGTTGCAAGATCATTTCAGGTTTCAGCAAGGACAGGGTTTAACGGCATGAATTGGGGCGGGCTGGACACAAATGAACCAGAGCTCTAATACTGTGTTTTCATACCGGCTGTGATTCAGCAAGCTCATTCACTGAACAGTAAGATTTTCCTAACAGGTTGCTTGACCTTTTCCTTACTATTTATTTATGGGCCAGTAATGGGCAGCATTTTTAAACTCTTAAATGAGCACTGCTGGGTGAAAGGTTGATATTTTAAGGGAACTTTCTCCTGCTTAAAGTTTATTATCGCTGAATGTAATGCTGTCGACATCTGACATTTATAGAGTATGCTTAACCTCTAGTAATCCCTGAACATTTTGCAAATGAATAAGCCAGATGCTCAGCTGCTAAGGTTTTCATACCTTTACTGGTATTACCAGAGACATCCTAATTTACACCAAGGCAAGGTATGTGGCAAAGCGAGGCAATATCCTTAATCAGAACAACTATTCATCCATAGGAAACAAACTTTTGGACACATAGCTGCTTCTTTATGACTTTGCATGATCTCCAGGAGAGCTGGGGACCCCCAGACCTTGCCTGTTTCTTCCAAGTTTGTCAGTTTGCCTAATAAATGTATTACCATTCCCTCTCCCTTGACCTCCCTCATATCCTTAGACAGTCACAGCAGCTCAACACACCTAAGATGTATCTCTGAAGCTTCTGCCTGCAGAAGGTTTATGCTTTAGGAATGGAAGTTGCTGTAAGATCAGAGTGTTTCTTCATGTTTGGTGACTGGTTCAAACCAAGAAATAAATATTCTCAGACTCTGGGAAGTGTTGGATATGAATCTGCAGTGCAGTTTGCTGTCCCAAGACCATGTAATTCATAAAACATCAGAATCTTTTTTCCAATATTGATGTAAAAACAGCTCTAACCCTATATAATAAAGCTTGGGAGAGGGCTTAAACAGTCAGGCCATCTTCAGCTTTGGGAAGACCACTGATTATTCTGGGGTGACGTCTGCAATTATATTTGCTACCTAGGGGAAAGTAACACCAGCTCCATACTTAGGAAAAAAGTACAGAAGAAAAACACCGAGATCCACCACCATCCATCTCCTTCATGAATTCTCTCTGTGGAAGAGGTTCCACCTTCCAGCTCCTGATTTCCACTCTCCCTTTGCCTGCTAGAGGAAAGGTAAGCCACCTGTAAACTGTAATCAAGTCTTCTTCATCCTGTGACAATTTGGCCCACCTCACTTTCTGAAAGAAGGTATTGAATCTGATACGGTGGCCGTATATCCTGATACCCTCTGGCTCTCAGTTGAGACTTGACAGTCTTCTTTTCTGTTGCGTTAGCTAACACAGCCCTGGTGCTGCACTTTTGCCTGATGCCCTTCTTGGCCAGTGCTGTCTGGCTGTTGGGTCCAAATTCTCCCCATATTCTCTGCACCTGCCCGTAGCAGCTCTGTTTTTCTGATTTTACCCTTCGTGAAAAAGTGAGTAAAGAAACAAAAATCAGCCATAGCAGAGGAGTTTCTTACTCAGACATACTTCAAATGTGTGAAGCCACGAGCCAAGCAGGGGAATAATTTTGCTGTCACTACTTTCCAGACGTAGATTATTGCCAATACAGTAAGACGCAGCATCTTGGAGATATGTACAAGCTAGCTATAGGCTTCGCAGATCAAGCACCAGAAGAAGTGTGGCTTTTCAGAACTGTACTTCATGGGTATATATTGGGTGAATTCTTCACTGAGCCATGGAGATATACTCCAAATTTTAAAGCATCAAGCTCCTAAAAGCATTTCAAGGCTCACAACCAAGTTGAAGTCAATATTCAAAAAGGAGCATAGAAGTAGGAAGGATGGGGAGAGAGTCTGCTGTGTTCCCGGGACCCATCTCTTGAAGACAAAATATAACGCAACATTTACAAAGCTAACAGGGAGTTCATGCAAGGACACAGTTTGCAGACATGAATTAGAATATACTTCTCAAATGTCTCATTGTAAGGCAGATTTTTTGCATCGTTCTTCCTCTTTACGCTTATCATCATGTAACACCCTTTGCAAAGTGCGGACGTCAGAACTGATGCAGATATTCAGGAATGGTCTTGCAAACACCCTACGCAGCAGAAACATTGCTTTGTGATCCTCAGGGATCACATCCTCTCTCCGAGCTACGGGTGAGTTCCTGTCGTTGCCCCAAGCCGGCTGTGGCATCACAGATTATGTCTGCCGTCTTGTCAGCATGACCTACACTCTTCAAAGCTGGATGCACGACCTTGCGGTGACTCCTTTCACAGGCAGGCTCAAGTCAACCCATCTCACCAGGTCACGCCAGCTTGATCATTATCAACTTCTTCAATTTCAGAGTCATCTGCAAATGTGACCAGGAGTTGTTTTGCTTTTTCTACCAGATTCCTGATAAAGAGACTGAACAGCGACAGCACCATTCATGCACATTGCCTTCATTAGCTCTGCTCTGGGCAGTGACCTTTGCAGAGGGGAGGGAAACAGGCATCTGAGAGGAGCCAGGTCCTAAACTGTCACAGCAAGGTTCTCTAGCGCCTGTCTATCAGAGCCTGGCAGTAAATCTGTTATGCCAACACAGTCATCTTTCACAATCAAACTTGTAGACCAGTAAAAAAATTAAGTTTGTTTGATGAGAGCTATTTTCCACACAGGCCCATCGATTGCCGTAATTATCCTACCTCCCTAAAAGCCTGTGCTGATTGCAGTCCCTATCAGCCTTTCTATAATTTTATCCCCCGCTGAAGTCAGACTGAGCAGGAGCTTTTGAGGCCACCCCATTTATCCTGTAGTGTATTGGTACAATGTAAACTCTTACCAGTCCTCTAGAACCTCCCCAATACTACAAGATTTATGAAAAATCAACATTTAATGGTTTAGAGAGCTTTTCAGCCAGTTTTTTAATACTCTTAGGAGCTAGTTATATGGCCTGTCAATGCAAGTATGTTTAACTTTAATAGCTGCTGTTTAATATCCTTCCTAGTTACTCTTAAAATTGAAAGTATTTCCTTATTACCCTAAGATATGAATACAAAATCTGTCTTCTGTCTATTAGAAAACAATATTTATGAAACTTTTCTCTTTTTTTCTGAACCACAATCACCAATTTTATTAGCCTTATTTGGTATCATGCATATCCTGAAGGTTTCATTTATGTCTGATATTTTCACATTACCCTTGTTATTAAGATATCTTATTGCCTTTAGTTCCCTCAGCCACAGGTTTGTTCTAGGTAACTTTACATTCTCTTACCGAATGCCAATACTCCCTAGCCATTAGTATGTGCTATTTGCCATTAAGCTAACCTCTTTGATGATGCTAGTGCCCCAAATCCCAATATAAAAAAGGCCCTGCTACCACCTAGCATGCAGGATCTTGTGTAGCTCCAGCTCTTGCTTTGTTTGGCTTTTCCACTTGCAGAGTGCCAATGTGCTGTGAAAATACAGCAGAGCATCACAGTGTTGCTGAAGATATCCCCAGTGTGCCATGAACATTGTGTATAGCGCCGGATTCCCGGCCTTGGAGAGGATAAAGTGGAGCTGAAAAAGGTTAAGGGAAGGGTGGTAAGCAATGGGATGGCTTTCATGGCAGGAATGATCATATAGGCTACACGGTCTCTGTGTATGGGGAAATGGGGAAAAAATAAAGGGAGGGGGAGAAATATAATAGAGATCTGTAAAAAGATGAAGGTTACGGAGAAAGTGAATAGGAAACAGTTGTTGGCTGACTCTTTTAAGCCAAGAACTAGGGGACATCAATGAAATGAGGAGGTGGCTAGTTCGGAGCAGAGAAGGAAGTGCTTCATACAGGGCACAGTTTTAAACTGCAGGGCTTATTGCTGCAGGATGTGGGTGCTGAAGTTTTCCAGGAGCTCAGAAAAGCGTGAGTGGATAAAACCCACCAAAGGTTATTAAACACTAAAATGTCAATTAAGACTCACAAAATTCATTATCTGCAAATATGTAGAGGCTGGGAGAGCATACCAAGGAAGTCTGTTTGAGTAAGACAGAACTCTCAGAAGACTCTCAGAAGCAGGATATTGAACAAGATACACCTTTAGTTTGTGTTGGCATATTTGTTCTTATGTTCCTGTCTATGCACTTGCAAAATCTGGGTCCTTACGTGAGTAGGAAGAGGTCAAGCCCAACCATTTTTTTGCAGTGAAACAACCCAATTTTCACCATTTTTCTGTGGCTGCTTTAAAACAGAGACCTGGCAATTGAGATACATTTCATATCGAAGCACAAGTCACAATTCACAGCACAAATTGGAATAACAGGACCACTGGGATGTCTTCCGAATGGGGATTGTCATAGCGCATTTGATGCAGACCTCAGGTTCTTGATGTAATGGGTTGCTCCATCTAGGAAATGCTCCATTTGTCTTTTCCTCCCAAAGGTGATCTTACTTGGTGTTTTCGTTCTGGGTTTTGAAAGCAAATGGTGGTAGCATGACATGAAATTTAGCAGCTGCACATCCATTCTGGGGATGTCCACTTTGTTCTGACTAAATTAGTTACTCCCCGATTGCAACTGCAAATAGAAAAAAGAAAGAGCTGCTAAGAGAAGAGCTCCATTTCATTTTATTTATTTTACTACCTTGCCTGACTAAGTGCACTGACATATTGCCGTATGTAACGTTAGGATAACACAGTCTGTTAAGTTGGATCACATCAGCCTAGGTCATAATGGCATCCTACATGACATGTTATGACACAGAGCACTTCAGTACACACTGGAGTGCTTCACTTTGCACACAGACACATCTCCATTTAGACCAGACCACGCTTACAGTGGTTGTGCTATCAGTGTGTATTCCTTGCAAGCTATCCGCATCTCCACATTAAACCAGACAAGCTGGGAAGCTAATCTTTGGTTTCTGCTGTGAAGGAGGAGGAGTTCTCTAGTTTCACCTAACTTAAGCTTCTGCTCAGCAATGCCCTTGGAGAAGCCAGTCTCTCTCTACTGCCCGTAGAGACAAATCAGCCAATGTAAATACTCACAACAGTGGGCTTTTTAGTAGTTGGATATACATCGCAGAAGAGTATTATTAAATATGATATCTAAACCAGTACTACCCTGGCTCAGTATCAATACAACAAAGAGGAATGTTGTTGGTCTTCCTCCTCCTCTCCTCATTTCATCTAATTTATTATACCACTATTACTCTGGGTATCTTAACTGCTTGGTTGGTACTGAAAGTTAAAGTTATGTTCATGTACGGTGCACCTGCTGTTCTGCTGAATATATCAAGCATGTCCATGTAGAGTATACCTGCCGTGCTGGGCTAATGGCAACAGGATACCACTGACACTTCTGATCCACTCCAGCTGTTCGTGGCGCGCCTCCGAGAAAGACATGTTTGATGGGTAGACATGTTAGAAAAGTTGGACCAAAAAAAGGCAGAAATGCAGACTAAAATGGTCGCAAGGCAGATTGTCTAGGTTACATCATTATTACTTAAATTACCCACTTGTGGAAGCAGCAAATACAATTCTGGGAACAATGTGGTTCAGGTGGAATTAAGTATGAAACACCTCCTACACTCAGGGATAACTGACTGTATCTGGATGGAGTGCGTGTAGGAGCTACTGCTTTCTGCCAGTTGACATTTGAAATTATTACTACTATTTGTCACTCTCCTAGTGATAAAACAAGTCACTGAGTGTTTTGCAGAAAAGAGATGTACCTTGCCCAAAATAGATGCACCTGGGACACTTACAATGAAATCAGTAATCCATTACAGGATTGCTTTTCCCTGGCTGAGAATACCAAGCAGAAACAGAAAATTAAGCACGTCATAGCCTTTGACCTCCTCAGAAGTCATGAAAAGCAAGTGAAGCATCTCAGCAAGTCTAGAGGGTCTGGGCAATATGGGACACAGATCAAGGATGCTTATGACTGATTAGTTGCTCGGTGTCGGTTGCGTATCTCAACATACTTTGTTCCAGGAATAGCATGTGCCTTGTCATCAGTGCTGCGACGGCAAAATTTTAGGGATTGATGAAGCAAAGATAGACGGTGGCATATTGATTTAGGAAAGGTGGGAAGGTAATTTAGCTGTCAGGACAAATAAGGGAGGGGTGGATTTTTGCAGCATTAAGTAGAATAGGGGAGAAAAGGGAAGTCAAACATGATCTTCAGTTTAATCAGCCAGAATGCAAGAAAAAGAATGGTGTTATTAAGTGTGTAGTTAACAGAAGTAATAGAAAGAGTTTAGAGGAAAGTGAGTCCTTTGGGAAGCTCGATCTGAATTGTACTTTTCTGAAGTGCCCCAGTGGAAATTCAAATAAAGTTGTAAACAACTGCAGATGAGTGAAAGGTGAAAATGAACGATGGAATAAACATGGTCCTGACTATGAAATGAGGTCTGCCAAAGCAGATAAATAAGTCACCTAATTTGTTCTCCCCAGATGAAATAATATGCAAATTGAGACTCAGAAAGATGGTGGAAGATGCAAGTCAGAAGATTTGGACTGGAAAACAGAAGACAGATTCCTGCAAGCCATTGATGTACAGGACAGTTTCAAACCTTCCTTAGACCGAAACTACCAGCTGCTGGGTAAAAAAAACCCAGAGAAGGATTCCAAAGTATAGGAAAAAGTGGGAGGAAGAATCATAGAATCACAGAATCATTAAGGTTGGAAAAGACCTCTAAGATCATCGAGTCCAACTGTCAACCCAACACCACCATGCCCACTAAACCATGTCCCTAAACGCCTCATCTACACGTCTTTTAAATACTTCCAGGGATGGCAACTCCACCACTTCCCTGGGCAGCCTGTGCCAAGGCCTGACCACTCTTTCAGGAAAGAAATTTTTCCTAATGTCCAAAGAAGGGGATAGCTGCAGAGAAAGAAATATTCAGAGGGCACCCAGAGAGGTGACAGTGACACCAAGTCGCAGAAGCCAAGAGAAAGCAAGAACTCAAAGGGAAAGATCACGATGGGGGATGAAAATGAAGCAAAATTTTTGCCACTTGCTCAGGTAGGAATCATTCCGAAGTGGTTTCCATGGAGACAGAAGATACTGGATGGAAGTGGGTAAATGGGGAGGGAAAAAAAGAATGCAGGAGATGTACATAGCTAAAAGGAAGTGAAGAGAGATGGTTCTATAGCTGGAAACGCAGATGAATCTAGGAGAGTGTTTTTTGTGGAGGCAAGAGTGTTTTTGAAAGTGGAATTAAAGTAGGCAAGGGAGAAGAAGATGTTTGTAGAGCAGACTAGAGAGAGCCAGGGAAGTTGGAGCTAATTTTAAGATTTGAAAGTGAGGTTCATACAGAGTTAATTTAAACCAATGCGAGAGAGTTGCACAGCTTCAGAAAGAGCAAGTCCCATTTGCGCATGTCCTATTTGAAAAATGAGGAAAAGCCACATTTGCACACAGATGAGATTTTAGACCAAACTGTTTTTCAGCTTTATTCCCGACGTCCGTTCTGCAGTAAGCTGAGTGTGGCAACATCTGCTCGCTGGCAGCTATGGGTCTTTCCGAGTCCCTCTATACTTAAACTGCAGTCCAAATTTCATTTATAGAGCCTAGATTATCATACATTTTGCTCAGACAGAAAAATTAGCTCTCTTCTTCTGCGCTCATCAAAAAGCAGCAGTGGTTCGACAGCTAGGGAGAAGCAATATCACCAGGGCCTTGAGAAGCAGGGTATGGATTTAATGTGCGATGGAGAGCAGAGTTTAATGAGGGCTTCTTGGACAGCAACGGTCAAGGTGCTTTCCAGGGACTGGAAAAACCCAACTGAGTGGCCACCAGCTCTTTTGCCCTGCAACTCACAGGAGCAGACTGCCCGAGTCGTGAGCCCTGACCCTGCAATTGCTCCACATGGACAACAGCAAGGTCTCTATTCTCCCCAGCCAGAATTTTCCTTATTTGTTTCAGCAGGGACTCAATAGAGCAGCCAGCGTGGACAAGATTCATTTCACCCTGTTCCTTCGAAAAACTAACACACTGGTAGTTACTTACAAGAAGAGAAGTGCCACTTGGTGGCTTCCAGCTGGACCAGTCTGGGCTGGGGCATGGCCAGGATGAAGATGCAAAGGAAGAGCATGCCACCCATAAATCCCATTATACGCTCTGTGATTAAGCCCACGTGCCAGCAATCAGCAGCGTGAACACACCATGTAGCTGCCATGACCAAAGCAAGGTGCTAAATTGCTCTGTTTTAGCTGAAATCACTAGTATATCTGACTAAAAAATACGTGATTATAACTGCTCCTCTGTGTGTCTTTCCATGTTCATTTGAAAGAAGTACGGCAGATCATAAAACACAGCAACATCCCCCAAGCCCAGAGGATTTAATGAAGAATTAAGGAGATTGTAACTGCATAGCTGAAATAATAGGGAGGAAATTGAATTATTCCACCCATATTAAATGCATATATTCTTGAGCATTTCTGCCAAAATTACTTTGCTAACCCATGGTGTGAAATACAGTCTGTTTTCACATGGGTGCATTAAACAAAGATGCCTGCTACAGTACAACAGCTTTGAAGAGAATGGAAAGGCATCAGGATGAAAAAGCGCTCCCGACGTATGGTTATATCAGCTCTAAATTGTCTCACAGCTGTTTCTAGCTCCATTAGATGGAAGACTGGGTAATTTATAGAAGTCATTTTTAACAATTTGATTGTTGGTATATATCTGCTGAATTGATTGGCTGGGGAGACAGATCTTTATTTTTATAATAGCAATAACATCCTTTGCAGATTACTGCTCAATTTATCCCTGATGTTAACAGTGCTAGCCAGCAACTATCCATTTATATTATGCTGTTATTTCTTAATTATCGGTCTAATTGTAGAGAAGAGCAGAGCCCAGGATGCATGAGATTGGCTGGGCTGGACAAGAAACCACAGAAGCTAGAGGTCCAGCTCTTTCTCTTTGGATATGCTCACAGCTCTGGCTGAGATCAGTGGGATTTAAACACTCCAGCTCGTGCTTTTTTTTTTTTTTTTTTTTTAAGTTTGCTAATCCTGTGTGGGCTAGAGTGATATTTCCCACCGAAGTCAATGGGAGTTTGATTACAGATGAGAACGACTCACATAATGTACCCGCTTTTGCATCTAATGATGCTGGAGGTGATCATCCTGAAAAAGAATGAGCTTCCTATTCAAATCAGAAGTCTTTGACAGGCGCATGGGGATGTTCATAGATGACCAGACCAGTGGGCTGTGTAATTCCTGATGCCGTCTTTGAGGGCAGCCAGTGCCACTTGACTCCCAGGTGGCTCAGCTGTGAACTGCTATATGTCTTGGGACGAGTCTGGTCCCAGCCTCTGAGAGTCGGGATGTGGTTTATACCTTGGGACTTGAAGATATATGGTCTTCTCTGAGCTCTTTTGGAAATGTGCATTTATTGCAACTGCCTATTTTAATTTGACAAAATAGTATCCGCACATTTGGTTTGAGTCCTGCAAATCTCCGGGCATCAGCACTATCTTGTGGCAGCGAGATTTGCAGATTAACGAAGAAATCTTTGATAAAATACCTTTTAACCTCAACTCTGAATTTGTCGCCTCTCAGTTTTGTCCCCCTGCTCTCACGGGATGGGAAACAACTGGAAGTCTCACTCTGCTCTCCATAGGCTTTTTGCTTTTCTGCATATTTCTGTCATCATTAAGTAGATTATAAATCTGAGGTACAGTCTTCTCCTGCATTTTTAGCCACTTAAGAGGAGACATCACTCAGTGGAATAGATAAAAGGCTCAAGACTTCTCCAAATACCAGGCTAGCTTTCTATGTTTTGTGCTATTCAAACTCGAGTCCTCAGTAGCTGAAATTCTTCTCACAGGTGCTAGTTTCAAAAGCCAAATCCCAGGAATGGTATTCAGTGTTTTCCTGATCTCAGTGTTTTGTTTAAGCAAGAATATGGTGAGAGGGGGTTCAGTCCTTAGTCTGGTAACCAAGGGAGACTCTGAAATACTCTGTTTTTATTGGAATGAAAGGGTGGAGGATAGGAGGGAGAGAGTCTGCTGGAGGTAGATAGCAAACTTGCTGAAAATTAATGGAATGAACAATTTTTTTCTCATTTTGGGCTTTGGAAATTTTGAAGCAAGAAGGAAAAGCTACTAAAACAGCAGTTACTTATCCCCCTCTTGCTCGAAGGAGTGAGTTAATAGTAGCTTCATAGTGAGCACTTAAAAATAGTGGAGTCATTTACCCTCGGTGCTATTTCTGGAGAGGTCTTATCCCTCCCTTTTCATGTCACACCCAAGTTTCTTCCACTCAGACAGCCGGTGACACTGCTAATTTATGTCATACGCTCTTCATTCTCTTTCATCTTCTCCTCAAGGGGTGAACTGTTATGTGTTGGGAAGTATTTTCTCTTCAGAGGTTATTATTAACCCTTAGATTGTTTGGGGATAGTTGGGAGCAGGATCAGAGACTTGGGTTGGTTTTTTTTCTATATAAGCATGTATTCTGTATGTATTAAAAAGAATAGTGTCCGCATCACTTAAATGTCACCAAGCCCAGCAGGCTTATGGTGACATCAATGGCTTGAATATATACATGGGCAAGCTCCCCCAGAGTTTATCAGTGCAAATCAAAACAGTCTCCACTCAGCTGGTAATCCATGGCTTGTAACTGATACTTAAATCCAATTTATTAAAAACACATTTGTTTTTCGAGCACACCAGATTCCTGATTAATTTCCAGCACCGTGGGTTATTTAATGCTGTAGGTTTTATTGTCATTTTTGATTTTCCACAGACTGCTTGATTGATAGAAGCTATTGTGAGCCTGTTCTTTGAGCACATTGTTCTTGTCAAATAACAATGCGCATCTTATTGATGAAAAGTCAGTGTGCCTTTTATATATGGCAAAATCATCATGCAAGCTTTGGGACCATGTGCTGAGCATATGCACAAATGAATGAGGGAGTGGTAAATTACGCCAGGAAACTTTAATATTGTAGAGGAGTTACCGTGCCAGTTGAATAGCTAAATTCAGCTGGCGTAACATACCCCAGCAATTCATGAGTCAGATGTTAATCAGTGTTAGATGCTCTTTTTATTTTTATGCTACTGCTGAATGTTACAAAATCAAGTGTCTTGTACCAAGAGTGCAAATCAATTTTAAATTAAATTAGCCTTTTGTTTGGGGGGCATTTGGGATTTGTTTGGGTTTCGATAGCTGCCCCTAGCAATGGCTTTGTAAATCACAAGTGGTAGAGGGGAAAAGAAGACTCTGCGTGGTCTTTTGGTTCATCCTTCTGCCACCCGTAGGATTGCACCCCGTACAAAACCATCCCCTCTGCCCCTTGGAGAGCCAAATCCCCTCCATGTGCTCTCTCCGCTGCTCTGAGGTGTTGGAAGTGAAGGGAGTGCAAATTGCATCTTACGGGAGCGGTGAGATCTTCAAGCATGAAAACCAGAACTGACAGTGTCTCTGTGCTTCTGTCAAAGTAACCTTGCAACTCCATGGGCTGTGACACTAATTTAACTCATCAAACTGCAGATTTAAAGGTCAGACAAGTTGGAAGTGGAGCTATAGTCCAGAGGAAGAGGTTTCTCACATACAGAATAGTGATGCTTTTAATAGTAGAGGAAGTAACCTCTGAATATCAATAGGCACCTTCACAGGTCTTCCAGCTAATGATACTGTATTAACTACAAAAGTAAATATTTTCCTTTTTTCCTCTTGTCAAAGATAAACACAGGTATATTTTTGAAAAGTTGGTAAACTTTAAAGTTTGAAAACTTTATATCTGTAAAAATGGAAGGCATGTCAATCATAACCAATGCACTGTCAGGTTAGTCCTAGAGCAGGTACAGGGACCATTTACCTCTTCCTCAGCCAGTTCTCTTGCCCCAGTAAAAAAATCCATACAAGGATTATTTCTGCTTTCAGATCAAACTCTGGAAACGCTCATCTAACACTCGATGTTCTTGTCAAGAACAATGGATTCACACAAATAGACATGAAAACAAAATTCAGTTTTCCATCTCCACTTATGTAGGCTCACCTTTACCTCCCACCTTTGCTCATGCACCTTTTGTGGATGTTCTGCTAAGCAAAAGTCGAGAGTCCTAAAAACAAATCTTATCCTAGCTACTTTATATCATTCTCGTCTCCATCAATCTTAACCTTTTACTATCCTATATCTCTGGCAAGCAAACTGTCCTCTCTTGAGACAGTGTCAGAATGGCTGCCCTGTGCAGAAGGAGCTTCTAGGAGCATGTAGTACTTACTTAGAAGTCTTCTTCAGTACTGAGCACTGTCAGCTTAGTGCACAGTGAACTGCAATCATGAGCCCCAAGACCATTTCCAGAAGCAACTGTATGGAGCTGTCACTGGAGGAAATGTGATTTAATTGAGGAAAAGGAAGCTGAGAGATCTGCTAACATTGATTTAACAAAAAACTCAGAACAGAAGGAGAGGGATAGGAGGGAATCTTCCCTTAAATGTGGTACTTTTTAGCCCTATGCATTTTATTAGTGGGTTTTACTACATGTCATGTCCCCTCTCTGTGTATCTGCCTCAGGTTGAAGGCTTTTCATGGCAGAGACAACATTGTTTGCTGGGTTTGGAAAGAATACTCAGAACCTGTAATAGGCGAATAGTTAGTAATTGTCTCATGGGATGGTGTTGCCTGCCAAAGCCTCCTTAGTTATTTCATCAGGTAAGAACAGAGATGAACAGAGATGAATAATAGACAGATGCTAGTAAATGTACTTAAGACATCTATGCACTTTTCATCTTCAAAGGGCCTAAAAGTTCTTCTCACTCGAATCCCACGTGATCAAATGTAGGATGGACAACACATTAGAAGGTGGAGGACAGGAATTAAATTCTTTATGTTAGAATCTGGGAAGCTGTAGAAACCACAATATTAACTTTTTCTGTCTTTTTCTGCACTTCTAGCAGGATGCCTCTGGAGCATCCTTTGCAGGACCAGGGACTTCGCAAGACCAAAGACTTTGCCTTGAGAGACAGCACAAAGGACAAGAGCAAAGGTGCAAGGACCAGTCTATCAGGTACTTGAACAGAGCCAAATCATCACCGTGGATTGGCAGTTGAGTGCCTGGGAGAGGGGCTGGGTAGGCTGTTCTGAAATGAAACAGGTTAAAACACCCAGAGTTGTGGTGGCAAGTGAGATGGAGCAAGTACTGTATCCCTGGGACAGGCTGGCTGAAAGAGGATTTTGTGATGAAAATCGTTTTTCTTGGGCAAATTTGTAGTTTTACTCACACAAACTACTTCCTTAGTCTGTGTGTTTGGAGCATGTGAGGAAATCTTGTTTATCTTCAATCTAAGTCCTCATCCTTATGTCACAGCAAGTCCACTTCATAGGGACTTTTTAATATTTGGTTTCATTTCCATGAGTGGGTCTGTCTCAGCTTGACTTTTGGCAGTTCTTACTTTCTGACCTCCACGATGAAACTTTCTTGGCTGATTAAGCTGTCCATAGAGATGACAAAAAATCTATTACTTTCACTGCTGCCAGCTAGGAGAGGCATGTGTTTTTGGAGCTGAAAAGCAGAGTTTGCTTCCCTACTATTTGGGTATGTGAGGGATTTACTGCATCTATTTGCCAAACATGGGTTTGTTAGCAGGATGTCTGAGTCAGAATAAGAAAAATGCCTGGAACAACTCAGTACCTATGGAAGAAAATGGCTTAAACCTCATCAGCTACAACTCAGCATCCTTGACTCGGGGCTTAGCTCCTGCGTGCAGATTCTGAACTTTCCCTTATGAATCACCCCCTTTCCACAGCTGCTTTAAGCTTTGACATAAAGTTGTATAAATCTCCACTAAAGTCCGTGATTTTCCCAGTGCTAGTAAAGGAAGAACATTAATTACCTGAAATTGTCTCTGCTCCACTGAGGCACAGTATTTGCCTACAGCATAGCTGATTTTCCGGTATGAAAGCGATTCCAGCAGATGCCTTCCTTTCCTCTTTACTGTTACCCATGCTTCTTAAAAAAAAAACCCTGCACCCCTCAGCATTAAAACCCCAAACTTTTAGATTAATCAAGCTATAAATTGCACTCCTGGGAGAGAAAAATTTCTCCATGTCTCGAAAAAAATCCACCCATGCTACTGTGCTGCAGTCCAGCGCCTAGGCTTCAACAGGCATGCAATGAACCAACAGATTGCCTCCTTTTAAACTGAGACACAGCAATGCATCAAACATGCAAATCTGGTCTGGTGCTGCAGCTCCTTTCTAGGATATTTGCCCAAGGGAGCCGAGCAGCTGCCTGCCAGAGCCTTTGATAGTTTTAGCACAGAAAATCTATTATTCATAGACACACACACACACACACACTGAACCAAGGATTAATTTAGCTTCAAAGTTATGCAAGGAGATCCAATACTATTCTAAACAAGAGAGGAATCACCAGCTGAAGTAATAGGGTATGACTGGGGTCAACTTTTGAGAGAAGCAAAGCGTGATGTCTGCTAGGTGCCACTTCCCGCTGGGTGACCATCTTTCCGAGAAGCTGTTGGTGCAAGCGAGCTGACTGTGCTTCGTTAACCTTGCGACGGAGTGAGATGGAGAGCTGCCCTCTCCTTCTAACCCCCCATTCGTATGTCTTCTCCTGAGATCCTGAGATTCGCATGTTTTCTCACCCAAGGCACCTTCAGGAGTGCCTTAGTCCCTTAGAAGGTAACACATCTTCACACCAACACAACTGCAGTGTGTCCATCCAGACACAGTTCAGGTGCAGAGCTTGTATCTAGAGATAATAGAGAGTTTTCACACTCCATGGCTGGTCTACTTGAGTATCTCAATGTTTACCCCATGTATTCATACTTATCCCTTGTATTACCTCCATTTTACAAACAGACACCAGCAAAACAGAGGAAATCACAGAATCACAGAATGAGGTTGGAAGGGATCTCTGGAGGTCATCTGGTCCAACCCCAGTATCTGAAGTAATGAGGTATTATTGGACGACTTTGGCTGAGTAGGTGATTACATCCCTGTGTCCTTAGTCACGCTCATGTGAGGGCCTCTAAAGGGTTGCACATCGCTTAATTTTATAACAAGTGGCTTCTTAACAATGAATTATGAGATTATGATGAATGATGGAGGTTGTTCCCATCATCTTGTCCCATGGCTCCCCAAGGACTGTCCCTGCTTTCTTATACCCCAAAACTCTTGCTCTCCATCCCTTTTCTTCCCGCAATACCCTTATTTAGCATGTTTCCCATCAAACAGCTTCCCATATGCCCCCTTGCTGTCTTACCCTATTCAAGTGGTGGGAGGTGTGGGAGCATAGAGGTGGGAAAAATGTGAGCTCGGATGTGAGAGGAGAAAGGTGTGTGAGAAAGGGAGACTTGAAGTACTATCTAAAAGGGCTTTTTCTTGGAGCTGGAAAGGAGAAGGGTGGTGGAGCAGAGCTCCCTCCTGGCAAGAATCACGCTCCATCTGAGCGCCATGCATTCTTCAGCTGATAACAGGGGGGCAAAACAGGGCAGAGTGATGGGATCAAACGGCCGATACTGCTGTCATGCTGATGCCCTCAAATATGTCTCTCAAGTAATCTATGTTCACAGCATGCTTCAGTGCCCAGGAAGTCACTTTGGGTGCGCAGCACTTGAGGAGACTATGAGATCCTCATAGCACAGATGAGAATAAATTTAAAAAAGCCTGTGTGGGGTCCTCTAGCCTTGGGTCCTTCCTAAACAGGACAGATGAGGCTGGCATCTTTCTGTAAAAGCTTTTTGACATTCAGATGCATTCTTTTCAATTCATCAATAAAACCCTATTTATTTGATCATCTGAATTTCCCTGAAATACTGATTTCCCCAGAGCATCTTGCTAAGAGTGCAAAACTAAAGAAAAAAAAAAAGAGAAAGGAGAAAGCACTAGTTCTTTTCTCTTTAATGAGTTCATTTGCTGGCATTCAACTCACATATTTGCTATTAATGTTAAATTAGCTGGTTAAATTAGCTAATTATGTAAAATGTGTACAATACTCTCCATTTGGGACAACTGGCAAAGAAGGGCTACTCAGCTAAACTGCTGAAGAAACTGCTTTTTAGACCAAATGAATTAGAAATACTGGAAATATTCAAATCAATTGGGCAGCGGCCTCTGTCCAAAATCTTGATGAATGAAAAGGCCAATGTGTTTTCAAGGGAGCTGGATTGATATCTATATATTTTTACATTTTTAACATGCATAGCTACAGATTGTGTGTATGTTTGCACTTCCTTTACACATTTAACTAAGCGGGATAGTCCCTGTTAGTCCGGTGCTATGGCACACTCAGGATTCTCTTCCCGGCTCTGCCACCACCCTGTGGCCCAAACTTGGGAAAGTTGTTGTGGTGTTTTGTGCTTCTGCTGCATATATACTTCTGGAGTATTTTCCATTTAGATTATCAGCTGTTCAGTGTCGGGCATGCATCTCTGTTTAGGGGATGTCAGTACAGCATGGTATGACGATACAGAGATGCTGAAAAGGGACCTTGTAAAACTAGATTTTTTTTTTCAGCAGGGACAATTACTAACCTTAATTAGCTATGCCGAGAAAGGTTGTTCAAAGCTAAGTTATGCTTACCTGCCTGCATGATGTTATTTAGATAGCTGTATCTTACCCAGCAGCATGGATATCTATATCTCACCGAAATGCACTGCTGTTATGCAAACAATAGTGTATTCTGGGCATCCATATATTTCACTGGTGTCTTGCAGATTTTGAGTGGTTCACGCGAAGCTCACATCTCCAAAAAATGTGGACTGACATGAATATGATGTATATGGGGGAAATGTCCCTCCTAAAGCTACAACAAAGTATTGACAGAGTAGCAGAAAGGGGCTTTTAGCTTAGGCAAGTGTAGCCATATGCAAGTCGATGTAATTCTTGGAGTTAACACGCTGGTGAAAATGACTCACTGTATCCCTCCCTGTCTTCTGCATTCAGGCATGATACAAAACTTTCTTTGACTGGCATTTGTTGACATTTTAGCATAAATTTACACTTTTTCAAATCTGCAAAAGCCAGCAAATCTCATTAAAAAACGATATTGATACACCGTTGTGCCACCTTGCTCAGGATGCAAATTCAGTTTCTCCTTGTTGCCGTACCCTGTTGAGCAAACATATGTCATGGCCTTTGAATATGAAACTGGCAGATGTCTAATTGACCTGAATAAATTTCCAGCATATACCAGAATGGGTCAATAGAAGGTCTTAGAATCCCCCACCAAATTTTAATCAAAACTAATGAGATTAACAAGTGAATGCAGAGATGAGTTATGTGATGCAGAAAATGCTGGGAAGCTCTGCATCTAGAACCACAGGTGATTAATTCAAATGCAATTTTCTCTTCCTGGAGCTCCAGAGAACTTTGCTGACTGTGTGGCAGGGAAGAGGTTGAAGCAGAGCCATCTAAGAAGTAGTCCAGGAGGACCCCATCCTAGCAAAGAGCATGGAAGATTTCTCACTCTGGAGGGAATGGTCCTAGTTAGGAAGAAGGTACTGGGGATAGACCTGTCATGAAATGAAGTTTCATCAAAGATCTGAGTCAGAAAGCCACTAAACCCTGCAGGACAGAAGTCCTTTGCTAGTAATGAGCTGTCTGCCCTTGGAGGAGAGCCAGAACCAGACATAACCCAAATGATGTCGTCAGCCTTGGGCTTCCTCTTGCAGCTACCTCCTGGCATGATGGAATGTGTCCTCCCAGCCCAGAACGTTTGAATGCAGATGTAGTTGGAATATATATTAAAACATTTGTAAAAGAAGCAGAGCATGGTTGAGTCTCAAAATCAGACATGGCAGAAAAACTTCTGATGCTGTCATGCGAGGGAGGAATTAGATCCTGTGTATGAGTAGAGAGGAAGCATGAGGGCAGTATTTTCAGTTTCATCCTCGGGAATGAGACGAAGGAGCACTGTCCAGTGCATTTATTTTTTACACTCTCAGGTGCTGGCACCAACAGCCCTCATAGCAGTCCTGGGAGACTGGTGTGACGCACACTCAGCTCTCGGCAATTTGTATTAGGCAGTAAAACTTTGTGGATGCCGCAGTCACTCAGTGTAAGGGTTCATCAAAGCTGGATGGCATGATTGTCATTAATGCAATCATCAGCTCTTCTATAAAATGTTTGTAGCGACAGCATAATACAGGAATTTAAGAAATTATGAGCTTGAGTGTGTGGGCCTGGGGCATCACACCGTCTTTTCATGAGCTCCCCCTACTCACATCCATCAGCAATAGATAATTCAGCCAAGACCGATGCTTCTTCTTGTTACAGTAATACCTAGTTGTGTCAGCACCATCGTGCAAAGCACCGTACAAACTCAGAACACCTTTGTTACTTGCCTTGAAGAGTTTACAGTCTCCATCAGTAACTCAAGGGACAAGTCTGGACTTTCTGAAGGTACTATTAAGGGCGATGCTTCTCTTGTTGTCGCACCCCATCCCTGACACCTTGGGTCTGACTATTGCTGTAGCTGGTGGGGTCTATAAGGAGGAAGTAACTGAGCTCAGCACATTCTGCATGGCTTTTATCTCATGAAAATATGAGTTTCCACTCAATATTTCTAGCTGCCAACAGTGGTTTTTGTTTTTGAAATCAGGCTGAAAGACCTAAAGGAGTAGTTATGTTTTTTATTACTTTCAGTGCAGACAACAGTTATGAACGAGGGCCCACTCATACTTAAGCACTGTGTAAATACACAACAAATGTGCCAAAATGGTCATAACTAAGAAACTATTGAACCTCTGAATCATTTATTGTTTGGGTAGGTACTTTGAAAATTTAAGATTTCTGTTTGAGGTTTATATCGTGTTTAAACATGTCCTGCTTTTGGACCTTCACCTTCCAAGGAACTCATCCAAGCCATCATATTTTACTAGATAATGTGATTTTACAGGGTGTAAAATGTTGCAGAGAGAGAGCACGAGAGACAGGAGCAAACATTCATTTCACTTGGGTATACATTCTTGTCACCATGATGGACCTCAAGCATGTCCATCAGTCTGTTTGACCGGACCTCATCAGTGGAATGTGAGTTCTGCCCCACAAAAACTTACAGATTGGCTTGTAGTAAGGGGAGCCAGATTGCTCTCTTTGCTCTTTCAACAATGACATGGAGGAACAACTCATCAATCCAAGCTAGTTATGGACTGGTGCAGGCAGTACAGGTTCAAAGCAAGAGAGAAGCCCAGTCCCAAAGAATTAAGTAGGTAATTTAGACAAAAGTAAGTAAGGGTGGAGAAACAAATGCATGGGGCAATGTAGGTTCTTGCTTCAGAGCCCATAAGGCATCAGTACCCAAGTAAGGAAGAGGACCCAGGAGTCCTGCACTTGAGATGACATGAGATGGATCCTGAAGATGTCCCAGGAAGCAGGGGATGACTACACCAGCATCTCAGCTGAACTCAGGATACTCTGCATAAAGGGGGAGCTTTTGCCAAATTTCATCAGGTTTAAGTGAAGATAAATTTGCCTTTTCATCAGAGTTTTTCTTTCTGTTGCAGCATCTTGTGATTTAAGCAAGCAAATGCACAGCAAGATGAAATGCCCTTTGAGCCTGCTGGGAAAATTTGCATCAACTTTTGACCACAAAGCCTAGGAGCTGCCATGTGAGTTAAATGTGCCTTTGGGAAATTTAATCAGATCCTTTTTGTCGTGGCTTCCAATGCAGAAAGAAAAATTGGGTGACTGACAGAAATCTGCCAGGTTTTAACAGGGAAGCCAGGAGCTGGGAGAAGGCAAAGCATATAAATGTGGGTGTTTTCTGCTTCCTGCATTATTGCTGCATTAGATGTGTCAATCTGACACAGTAACTAGAATGCAGAGAGGCAGTGTATTCAGATTTAACAAAGCCCATTACATTTACAAAGGCTCAGGAGAGATGTCCCAGCAAGACAATGATGTAATAACTACAAGAAAATGTATTTTCAAAAAGATAGGCCCTTAGCTAAACTGTATGCACCAGGGGATCTCTCTGCAGAAAGCTTCAGTTATTACTTTCTTAAAATCCTTATTACATTTCCAGCTCTATAAAAACTGAGTAATTACTGTCTTCAATTACCTCTTGGCGCCAACTCGATTAATGTCCTTTACGCCGATTGCTTTTTGAACTGTTGGAAAGAAAAGATGATCTGGGTCAACTCTATAAATGGTCTTTTCAATGTCTTGTTAACTGAAAGGTAGGGACTTGTGTTTTCAGGGAAGGGTCATCATTTGATTGCTCTGAGGAGGTGTAATGGATGGACTGGAGGGAGCTGGATTTTCAATATTGGGGTCCAAAATTGAGGTGATGCCAGTGGATCAGCCATTCGAAGTGGTTGGTTCTCTCTCCTTCCCTTCAAATGCCCTTGCTCTAAACCCCTGGGATCTAGCCCAGAGAGATGGCACTAAGTGGGAGGATCAATGATTGCTATACTGGCTTTAATAATTAAAGCTATTGAGCCATTATGTCTTGGATCAACAAACAGGGCTAACAGGTCAGTCGTCCTGGCCTTGTAAATTGATTATTTTTTTACAGACAATATTAGGGTCAGGGGGCTTGACTGACCTCCTCTCCCATGTCTTGGTATAAACAACCTCTGATTGGGACCATCTGGCCACGATTTGGCTCAGGCCATTCATTATTCCCAGCAGGGAATTAGTTTTCTCCTCTAGTAGAAGTGCATGGTATGTCGGTACTGAGCTTTCGTCTCCCTTGAGCAGGACCCTGCATCATGGAACGGGACAGTGTGTAGGATTTGCTGCTGGTAGAGTTGTCCACTACCTTGGGATCTGATATTTCGCTATAATCTTGAATTCTGTCTTCTGGCCCAAGTCATTTTGGGAATTGTGTGCTGTGAATAGCTGGGCAAATGCTCTAGGAAACTTCATCAGCCGCTCGCCTCCTGCTTCAGCATCCAATGCTGATACTGATTCAGTGAGGCAAACACAGGAATTTCTTGAACTGTCAGGGGATGATTTGGAAGGGGATGGAAGGAAGGTGGGAGACGACCATGGCCACTTGCCCAGCGTTGAGGATGCTACTAAATTCAAGCTATCCTATGAAATCTCACTCTGCAACTCGGTCTCCTGCCCCACAGAGCCCCTTTCCCAGGCCTGTGACGTTTGGTCAGTCATTGGGAGGAAGGCTGAGCCAAGCTCCTAAAACAGCAAAGGATTAGGTAGCCTGAAGGTCTGCTGGCTCCTTCCCTCAACACAGCAGAGAGTGATCCATGAACCACTTCCAGAATCCAGGTTGAGTCTTTCCCTCACATCGCAATCTCCTTTCTTCCTTGTAAAATCAAACAAGCAACTATCTTACTTCCTGATGCAGGCTTTTTTGGGGGTCAATCTCTTCTCTGAAGGTTTCCACACTGCTGGCTTCTTGCTGCAGCTCCAGGGCCCCACATTGGCCAGTCCATCCTCCACAGTGAAGCCACACACAGCTGCCTCCAGCTAAGGACACCAATGTTTTCTGCCAGCTGATTTTTGGAGTCACCTGGGTCAAGATCTTCAAAGAAACCATGCTGCCAGGCTGTTGTTTTAACCTATAGAGCCAATCACCACTAGCACTAATTGGAGGGATACTGTGTGCTAAACACTCCAGCATTTCTGCTGCGTCTCAGGCAGGGTTTGCAACTGGCACTGAGCATCACATTGTGGATGCTGCCCTACTCTCTGTCCCACTAGATAGCTATTTAAAGCTCTCACAGCATATCTACAGGGTCTACAGCCACACTCTGATTGCAGCATAAATGTTTCCATTATAATACAAGCCTTGGAGACATATTCCCAAAACCTGTCTCCTCCTCCCACCTGTTTCCATGTGGCAGGAGAAGGTTAACCTAAAAAGAGTTTTGCAGTCCCTGAGGATTAATGTTGTTTTGTAATGCCAAATCCAGATATGAGTTGCCACAGGTCTTCTTGGCGTAAAGGATTTTCAAGCAGAAATAATCTGAAATTTGTTCTTTGCGGCACAGTAAAACAATCCCCAGCAGAATATTATTCTGTGCTTGGGTTTCATCGTATTATAATTTCACCTGTCTATATTTTGATAGTCGGGTCTTGGTGTTTAACTCGAAGCTCTCTTGTGCACCGGCAATGTTCTCATTCCTTCATCAGGCCCCCAGTGCCACTTTTCTCATCAAGGCTTTCTGCGTCCCTTGTTCTCGGCCTGAATTTTCTCTCTTTTCCTTTGATACCTGCATGAGTTTGGAGCACTGGAATTTTACATGCCAGATCTTGATTTTTTTGTTAATTTGTTTTGCTCATTTTGACACAGGACCCTGGTGAAAGTATATGGTAGTGACTTTCTGCTCTCCCAATTAACACAGGCAGGGCGAGATCTTCACTACCAGGGATGTCAACCTGGCATATTTCACTGCAGAGGAAAAAAGTGAGTATTTTTTCAAAAAATAGAAAATTTAAATATTAGGAAGCTATTGTAAAGGAAAAGCTCGTGTGCATAACAAAGCATACTCACGTGCTTTCCCTGTTGTTCCTTAAAAATGCATATGGCATTAGTCCCTTCCTGAACCCCGACATCTCAGTTGCTGCTGTGTGCGCAGCCCAGTAGACGGTTCTGAATTAGCTCGCAGTGAGTTATCTCAGCTGCTGACAGCAGCCCAGCTCAAAGTAGCTCAGTGTAAGCTACTGCCCTGAGTATTAAATCAGCTTCTTGGGTGGGTTTTGCAATTCAAAGAACTTCAACCTGGGACTGAAGAAAACATCATCTTTTCCTCTCCTGAGCCCTTACAGACTTCAGTGTGGGGTTGGATGTTCCCCAGGAGGTAAGAGGTTTGAAGCACCACTCAAGGCACGGCAAGGATGAGTGCTCTAACCCCTGTGCTACCACAGGAGGCCACTTCTTCCTTTGACAGGAAGACAGACAGCAGACAACACTTCCGATCATGTAGGTGTGCATTGGATGGGTAAAGGATAACTTAACATCACATTTTTTTAAGTGAGAGACAGAAATTGCTTCATTCTGGGTGAGAACAAGGGCAGTGAGGAGCTCTGCTGGGGTTGCAAAATAAAAACTCTATGTATCAAGACATAGTTACTGCTGAAAATAGAGGCACTTGCAGAGCCTGCAGGGATTTTGAAGAAGATAATTTTGCTGCATCCCCAAGGTCCATCCTCATGCCTGAAGTCACACAGGGAGACCATAAGAGGAGAGAGCTGGACCTGTATTATCAGAGGTTTCAGGTGTGTGCCAGTCTCCCTGCCTCATTTACCGTGCTGCTAGCCTGGTGACCCTCGGTGGCTCCAGATTGCTTTCTGTATTCACTGCTCTTTCTCAGCTCAGGGAGAGCTGAGCATCTGGGAGCAGTGTGGAAACTCAGGGAAAGCGTGAAGCCAAACAAAGGAAAAAACCTCTGGATTTTGTTTTCTTTCTGCAGCATGTTGATTTATATTTCAAACTGCAGTGGGTATAAAATGCTCATAGATATTCTAGCCCCTTCTTATCTCCACGGCAGCAGGGGAGCATTATCTTTATAAGGACTGAAGGCAGAAATACACTGAGGAATATATCTACCCCTATGGCTTTTCCTGCCATCACATGCTGGCAACTTCTGGATTCACCGAACTAAAACCACTTCAGACAAATGGTTTCTTACTGAAAAGGCACCAGCAGTTTTCCAAAGGTTCCAAAATTTACTGAGCTTGTAATGACTGCAGCCAGTCGCCGAGACTGTGATTGAGCGATCAAGATGTTCATAACCCAAGGCTATGCACTTATTGCTTTTTCCCTTGGAAAAATGAAAGTGAGTATGTCTTATATCTTCTCTGGTTCCTTTTTACTCAGTGAGAAAAGCACACGGCAAAGGCTGTTCTGCGCTTTTCAACTCTTTTCTTATCGTCTGCCCGAATCCATGGTCTATGGTTGGCTTGTATAATCCCCTGCGGGCCCAGGAGCATGGTTGTGGTGGGGCCAGTCTGCTCCCTGGAACAGTGACCCATGGGGCCATCTTGCTACTAATAAGGAGAATTTCAGAAGAACACAAATCTAGAATGAATATTTGTTCTCATCAAATGTCCAGGATGTGTGATGTGGATAAAGCTCAGAGAGATTCATAGCCAGATTTGTCAAGTCACGTGCATTGGTTATGAGATGTAAAGGGTTTGCCTCCTGCATCCTGTTCCTCCAAAGCCAGGTCTATATTTCACGCAGTTGTAGCACAAGCCCCCATTTTCTGTGAATAACTAGGACACCAGAAGAGGTTGTTGCATGGTGGGGAAGTGGCATACATAATATGAAGACCCTGTAATGGGTTAACCATTCGCTTAGCCTGCAATGTTCTTCACATCACACAGCCTCAGATTACACAGGTGCATGAAGGAGTTGCAGGCACAGGGACAGGAGAAGGTTGAGACATCTGGAGATCTTCTGGCATAGTAGAACAAATGGCTGAAGGCTTGGGGAAGACAAATTAAAACAGGACACGTGACACAATTTTAGTAGGAAGGACAAACTTCTGTTGGAACAGAAGTATGATGGAACTGGGTGAGTAGCCCAACAGCAGGTTCTTCTGAGTGGTAGGTTTCTGCAGGACTCGCTGCATGAAGTCCCCTGGTCTAAGTTATGCAAGACGTTAGACAAAGTGTTGTGGTTTAACCTGGCTGGCAGCTAAACACCACATAGCCGCTCGCTCACTCCCGCCTCTGCAGTGGGATTGGGGGAGAATCGGGAGGAAAAAAAAGTGAAATTCATGGATTGAGATAAAGACAGTTTAATAGAACAGAAAAAGAAATAATAATAACAACAACAACAACAACAATAATAGAATACACAAAGTGAGTGATGCACAATGCAATTGCTCACCACCCAGTGACCGATAACCAAGTAGCGATCGGTACTTCCTGGACCACGCCTCCTATTTATATACTGAGCATGA
>NW_009199860.1:0-8232 GCF_000690835.1 Fulmarus glacialis | reverse complement strand
AGCAGTTTGTTATCAACGGTCTTCTCATACTAAATCCAAAACACAGCACTAGGATGAAATTTAACTCTATCCCAGCCGAAACCAGGACACAAGGTCATCACGGTGTTCACCCCTCACCTTAAAGTAATGAAACCAATGCAAATTCTGCAACTTACATTTCAACCTTCACTGAGGAGTATTTTATTATCCTGCTTAATTATGCTACATAAATCTCCACTATGCTAAGATTAAAATGTGGCCTCTGCCCTGATGAGTTTATAATTTAATAGATGAGACACATGAGTTTAAGAAGGAAAAGGATATAACACAAAAACCAGCAGCGCGATGATTTGTAAATTTAAGTTGTGTCACTGTAATTTTAAAAATATCAATGGTGTTTAGTGGAAGGGATTAATAAAATGTAAAGATGAAGGAAGAGAGGACACAATGGAAAGGCAGGAGATGAATTGGGAAAGAATGGGGAATTGAGGGTAGTAGTGAAGGGATGATGAAAGATAGCAAAAGAAGCAGCTGAATGGTCTTCAGCACCTGAATGGTCATCTTCAGCACTTGTTGTGACAGATATCTATTAGTTTGTGACAGATATCTATTAGTTGTGCTGACCTAATTTTTCACCAGATCCCTGGAGCTGGATACTCTTTTTGAAATGTTTTCTTCTCCAAACTCACAAAGATCATAGGAAAAAAATGATACCACATGGATGGTAGGGTTTGCCTTTCCTAAAGGGGAATTGTTAAAAACCAACACCAGTCACACCAATGCCATCTTTAAAGTAGAGATGATAAGACCTTTTAGTTAATTTTATTGCATGACATTTCATTTTAGATATGTACAGTAGACTACACTTCATTTT
Organism: Fulmarus glacialis; assembly: GCF_000690835.1. Classification (NCBI taxonomy): domain Eukaryota; kingdom Metazoa; phylum Chordata; class Aves; order Procellariiformes; family Procellariidae; genus Fulmarus; species Fulmarus glacialis. Next base: position 7,379 of record NW_009199860.1, on the reverse strand, counting down.
CTTGCTGAGCATTTAATATTACCTTACCAGACTTTAAAGGGCAATTGCAAAACCTCTGCTGCATCCTTTGGAAATTACTTGCTTACACCACCATCTCTAGGAACTTTTGGGTGCACAGACAGGTTAAATTCCTGCAACACCATAAAGCAAATCTCCAAGAGACCCATCCTCCTTGTCTTTCAAAGGCCACCTGGACCACACTTCCATAAAGTTATTACAGTGGACTGGCTCTATGCCACTGACATCTCTTAATCCACTGTCAGGTCTTTTGGTAACTGTAAGATCATTGATGAAATATTACAAGATGCAGTGATCTTCCATCCTAACATGTCTGTCTCAAACCCTGCACCAGTGGTGATGGAGTTGTGGGGTTCATCTGCAAGTATCTGTCTTGCTGATTTTGTCCTTCTTGCTGACAGTAACAGAAAAAATTAAAGACATCTATCTTCAGCCTTATTCAGTGCCCACACAACACTGCTGTACAATAAAGTTGATTTAAGTCTGTTCCTGTAGATTTGGTGCTTCAGTTAGCTCTTTATCACAATGCTTTCAAAGCTGCAGTGCCTGTAGCTCTCTCAGCATCCTCACTCTTTGACTACCCACAAACACTTCACGACACCAAATATTTGGGAGTTACCACTCACTGCCATCTTGCAGATTGGTTACTATTGAACAGTTTCCAGTCTGAACTTTGAGGCTGCTTCATGTGTATATCCAGAGATTTTAGATTTGTCCAGCCTGGGAGTCAAGCCAGTGACCACTTCTTCAAGGCTTATCTTGCCCACTAAGCTGGAATAATTCCGAGGTGATGGGTGGTAACGTTTCTGGGCGAGGGGAAAGTCAGCCCTTCTCCATCACTTAAGCTGTGGTCCTGAGTCTGGGCACATCCCACCGTCCCAGGCCAGGGCAGGGGGAGGGAGAGCAACAGCGGTCAGGATGGTAGCACCAAAGAAGTTGGCTGGCACTATCAAAGGCAACATGGAGCAAACATTGCCAAAAAACATAGCAGCAACACCTGACAGATGAAGCATTGTTGGTATCATGCACATGTGAAGCATGCTGCTGCGCTGGTATTGTAGTATTACCTTGCAGAAAGCCTGCAGGGTTTTTTATTAAAGAAAGTCCCCAAAAGAAGCTCTTTTTCTCACTGATGTTTTGTCTTAGTGAAAATGCAGAACAAGCAGGTGCTGGTCAAACAGTGGGTAGGCTCAGATTTCTAACATGCAGGAGGGCATTGTGGAAAGCCCTTTCATAGGCACCACTGACTCTCTGTAATGTCCTTCAACGTGGTTGTCCTTCAAATGTGTTGAACTGTAGACTGGGTATAGATCATTCCAGTTTCTTCTCCTTCTTAGCCACAAAACTTTGAGACTGTAAGGTAAGTGGGGTTTGTTGTTGCGTACTTGATTTTAGTATCACTGGGTCACAATTTCTCCTGTAAAATGGGGGTTATGATGTTTGCCAGTGATATATTTACTTTGTCAAAAGTGCTATAGAAGTACAACAACTGTCATATTATCCTTCTCTTATATCACTTCATAGTAAATTAAATTTGAGGCCAAAAGGACTGTTCAGCTGCTGAAAGTTATGCCCCATTTTCTGCAAGGGAAGCCTTGAAATTGGATGTCTGATGTCTCATTTTGGAAGGATTGATACCACTGCTGCTTTTCTTGAAAATACAAGAATGCGTTGCTGGTACTGGGAGTTTTACTTACTTCACTTCAAGTTTTTGTTGTTTCTCTTGCCTGAAGCTGCTAGTTACACAAAACAGAAAATATCCAAAGCTGTATTCAGTAGGATGAAATACTTCTGCAAGCAGTGGAATTTATGAAGTCTTATCTCCAAAGGGTTTGCACGTCATGCTTGGCTGTCTACAGTTTAATAAGGTGGACCTCTGATCTAAGGGTTTTTCCTGGTGTGGAGGCATTCACTACCTCTCCCTCCCATGTGAATTTGCTGGAATAGACCAGCCAAGTGGTTCCATCTCCCCCTTGGTGCTGGCAGGAATCTGGGACTTTCTTTTCTATCCAGCCACCTCTCTACCCCAAACTGTAGGAACTTACTGGCTCAGATACCACCCAAGCCAAGTGTTGACGCCCAACAAATCCACAAGTCATTACACGGAGACTGATGGTCAGCTAGACACGGGGAACTTAAAGGAGCTGGGCTAAAATAAGAAGCTTGTGGATAGGGTCTAAGAACTCCTTACAGAAGGGCTGGGGAAAAAAGCATAATTAAGCACAAGAGTCAGGATGTAAGTGTTGTTTTCTATCTCTCTGTCCTGGATTTGGCTGGGATAGGGTTAAATTTCTTCCTAGTGCTGTGTTTTGGATTTAGTATGAGGAGAATGTTGATAACACACTGATGTTTTCAGTTGTTGCTAAGTGCCCTCCTAGTCCAAGGACAGCTCCCATGCCTACTGACTGAGCTAGGTACACAAGATGGGAGGGAACATAATCAGGACAGCCAGCTCAGCTGGCTAATGGGGTATTCCATACCATGTGACGTCATGCTCAGTATATGAATGGTAGGCGTGATCCAGGAAGTACCGATCGCTACCTGGTTATCGGTCAGCGCGGGTGGTGAGCAATTGCCTTGTGCATCACTTATTTTGTATATTTTATCATTATCATTATTATTCTCCCTTTTCTGTTTTATTAAACTGTCTTTATCTCGCCTCATGAGTTTTTCTCACTCCTACCCTTCCGATGCGCTCCCCGTCCCACTGGCGGGGGGGGAGTGAGTGAGCGGCTGCGTGGGATTTGGCTGCCTGCCAGGTTAAACCACAACACTCTCTTACACACCTCAGGTTTTCCATGGTTCCAAATGACAATAAGGCTTTAAAGATTTTAATTTCAACCAGCCAACATACAGCCTGCAGCTGTTCACCTGAACAAGATGAGGAGAGGCAGGCTGAGGATTTGGAAGATATCTGAGGACAACTGGATGCCGGACATCAAATGGGAGGTTTGTCTTAGACATAAGATGGAAGGCAGCATTGGTAAGTCACATTTAGGCTTGCTAAGCCCAAGGTTTGGTGCATCTACAATACCCAATAATGATGAAAAAACTGGTATTCCTCCTATATGTATTGTCACTGCCAGAAAATTCTCCATTTGAACACAGCCCTCATGCAAAAATATAGACATGCTTTGCTGAGAAGGCTATAGAATGTGTTCAAGCTCCTGGAAGGTGAATGCAGGCTCTGGGGCTCAAGCTGCACGCAACTCAGTAACTGTGTTAAGGCCTAACTAGATTAGAAAGCTTCTCTACCACCTTGCAATTTACTGTTTCCCAGGGAATGAGACCAATTAACAAAACAAGCCATGATAAAAGATTATTCCATGCGATCAATTACGGGTTTTCTATCCCTTTTTCTGACATGCATCATTCTGGCCAGGTCTGAGTCAGGTCACCAACTGCATGAACAAACTGTCTGGTTCAGTCTCACCTCTCTGTATTGTTATGGATTGCACAATTGTAAAAACAGCATTTCCTTTGTATAGATAAGTAAAATGAAGGGGAAAAAATAAACCCCAATAATCTGTTTTTTTAATGGTTTACAGAAGGAGAACAGCTAATCTTCTTTCACAGTGTTTTACCTGCCTTTGAAGAGAAACATCTCACACTTCTGCTCTGATTTCGTTCAGGGATTGCATTACCATAGGTTCTGTGGCTTTGACATTGGGAAAGCAGCAGTACTTTTCCACTTAGCTTAATCTTAGTTACTATTTTTCTGCAGCAGCAGTACACTGCAACTTGGGAAATGTCAGGAGGCAAAAAACAATAAGAAGGCATTTGAATCATGTATCTGCCTTGATTCCCAGCATTAAGCCAGGCAACTTGTCTCCTGCCCCATGAGTTGCTTACTTCTTATTCACAAGCTGAGACAGAAAGAATTGATGGCAGCTACGTGCTGCGAAGAGATACTGATTGTTGTCATGCAGGAAATCCAAAAAAACAACCTGAAACACCTTTAGCTCAGACTTACGTAATTGTAAATAGGAATAACGAGGTCATCCAGACGAGTGACTAACAATAGGGCCAAATCCTGATGTTTCAGCACACTTTTATTCGGTCCTTTTCAGGCAGATTGGTAAAGCCTGATAAAGCTTCATAAGAAAAACAGAATTAAGTCTATTGCAAGAAGTGGGGGCCTGGGACTTGATTCTTTGCTCATGGACCGATTTCAGTGTAATGCAGCTGATGTCAAGGTGACAAGCTCTGAAAGAAGAGGTAATATATTTTATTAAACTGACTGATATATGCCAACTGAATTATGCTTGCTTTATAGAAGCAAAATTGTTCCTACAGTCTTAGATGGAAACTCTGGCCTTCACTCTGCTCCCATTTACACTGATGCAAGTCAAAGGTAATTTCATTATAACTAATATAAACGCATTACAGACAAGGCAATTACACCTGTAAGATATCGGTGTGAGCTGAACCCTTTTCTCTGACATTTCTACTAATGTTTGAAATGAAATAATGAAGTAAAATATGGTATTTTTAAAAATGTTAAACCTGTGGATGAGACACCTGTGTGTACAACAGCACTGACCATTGGTAAATCTGTTAGATTTAGAAATTCACAAGTAACACTTAGAAAATACCAGTGGATAAACTGTGGAAAGGGATTGCAGGTAAAACTATCTCAGGAAAGGGGGAAAGCAATCCCCTAGTATCATGCCAGTCATACGGGGAAAGGAGCTCTTTTGCCAGTGGAGTTTGTAAAGGCTTCCCAAGGGGAGTAAGCCGTATTTGCAAAAGAACTGCTCTGCCTATGCCTGTTTTGGCTTCTTTTTGACATAGCTCTCTGCCACTGCGGTGGTCCCTTGGGCAACTGGCCTAGTGGATGAGAAACGGCAGAGTACATGCTCGCCTCTGCACCGAGCCCTTTTCTTTTCTTTCCTTATGAAGGGAGGATGGGGAGGAGGAGTGAAACCATCTGTGCTTCCCAGTCCCTTCTGGTTTTGGGGGGTCCTTTACTGAGCCCCTCTAATATTTACAGACAAGTTGTGACTATGATTAATTCATCATCAAGAAAATTTTTTGGTAAGTTTGAACTTTATTTGGTTTGAGTAGTCAAGGAACCACCCATTTTACTAGATATACCTTATAGTACTAAAACACTATGTGAAAGAAATGTGAAAAGGAAAAGTACATTTCTGTCCCCTGATTTCCAATCCATCAGTTTTCAGGTTGAGATCCTTTCTTGCAAGCTGTGTAAGGAGAAGATGTTGTTCTCGTAACCCTTCATCCTCATTGTATCATATATTATTAATGAAGAAAGACCTCAGGGTTCATGTGCTGCATCAGCCCTCGCTATGTTGATTTTTTTTCTTTTGTTTAAAGAAAACATAAATTCACACCTATAGCTCTGCTTGGTTTGGGAGTGAAGGGAAAGGGCTTGTAAACGAAACAGGGCAGTGGTTTAGCAATTAGAGCCCAGGATTGAAAGTCAGCAAGGTTACAGTTCTGGGAGAGATTTGCTGTTGTTTGTCCTGATGAAGTTCCTCCTAAATGAGGTGATTATTGTAGCTGTCAGTAATGAAAAGGTAGGACACATTGATTTCACCCCCACTGCAATCTCCGGGACATGCCGGTACAGAGCAGTCAATATGAATTGCCAGTTAACAAAAAAACAATATTGGCAAGTCGGCAGTTTGAGAAAAAACTCCCTCCAGCAAGTGCATAAAATTCCTGCATCACCATCCTCGAGCAAAGGCATTAGCAAACCTGCCCAGAAAATCAACGAAGATGAGCTTTTTTGGCGTAGCTGAATAGCAAATTGTAGAGCTGAGAGCCTGTCTGCACTGGGGAAATTGAGCAGAACAGCTATACAGGAGCACACTTCAAGTGCACACTCTATCTGGAGATAAAAATCACTTTACTTTGGAGTAATTATTCTGTATTGAAAAAACATTGGTTATTCAGGAATAAAGTATCTTTTATTTCAGAATTAAAGTGCCTGTGCTCTTATTTTGCCATTCTGCTAATGATAATAGATACAGCCGTTGATAATAAATAGAGATTCTCCCACAATAGCTACTGTGGAAATCTTCCCCATATAAATAAGCCCTAGGAATACCACACTTCCAATTACCTTATATATTTCAAATACAGTTTGTATAAATGGGTACTGTTGACTTACCTACAGATTTCAGCAATTTTCATGCAATTAAAATTGTTAACGTGCAGCTTTGGGCTGAAGAAACAACTCCAGAATAGCAGCCAGGAGCAGTGTCTTTGACACGATAGAGTGAACCTGGTTTATAAAACACCCAGCAGCTATTAGTACCTGACAGTTACTGCATTTGCTAAGGAATTCCTGCCTCTGCAATAACAAACCTGGGTCTCGCGTGGTGCTTTTAACACAAGCTCTCAAAGGACTTGACTGGAGAGGTATCATTATCCCTCATCTGCAAATGGAGAAAGCGAGGCTGTGGTTGTAAGATGACTTGTTCTACGTTGCCCAGCAAGCCGGTGAAAACCCTTTTGTTTTCTAACCCTGAACACAGTGACATACGCCTTTCCTTTTCTAAAGAAGATGATCCTATGGCAAGAGATGCAGCGCGTCAACGGTAAGGCAAGATGGACTGCAAGCAAGCTGGCCTTCAGGAAGCCAGTTGTGTGTCAAAGACCTGCCGCTTCCCAGACAGTTTGTGAACTGACTCCGATTTGTCACCCCCCGCTGTGCAAAAACCACAATTCAAACGCAAAACTCCGAATAGGTCAGGCTTACTTTCAGAGCCGACTTCGAAGGTCACCTGGGCCGTTTCAGCTCAACTCACCTCACCACCTTCCGGGAAAACTGTTTTTTAAAACACAGGAACTTAAAGACATTAAATGATGTGGTGCCTCAGCAACCCCTTGTCGACGTACTCGCAACCAGAATCTGCTCAAGGCTGTGGCGCGCAGTTAATATTCAGCATTAGCTAGTTCGTAGGACACGTTACTCTAAGCAGCTAGCACATTTTGCTCTTTTTAAACCCGTAAACATTTCAACCCTTCGCCGTTCAGTCCGGCGAAGGCCTGGCAGCACGTCAGGCGCCGTGAGGTGGCACGGCCAGGCTCTGCGTGGGTGGCTTTGGTCCTTCACGCTCCCACCCCATTTTCTGCATCTTCCAGAGCGAATGATGATGTTGGGGTGGTCGGTAATTTCTTGATCGGTTAATCAATTTCTGTCAACTCCAGTCGCCCGCGCCCCCCGCCATAAAAACTACAATTCCCAGAGGGCCCCGCGGCGCCGCCGCACGCTGCACACCGACTTGATGCCGCGCGCCCCGCCCCCTTGGCCTTCTATTGGGTCACAGACCCTCAGATGCCCGCCTCCTCTCTTCTCATTGGCTGGCCTGTGGGTGAGGGAGGGTGCAAGA
>NW_009199859.1:0-901 GCF_000690835.1 Fulmarus glacialis | reverse complement strand
CGTGGTACGTGGTTGGGGGGGGCGGCGTGTGGGTCCCAGGGGCCGTGGGGCTGGGTGGCAGGAGCTGTGGATCACAGGTAGGATCAGATCTAGGTGACCCTAGGTCCTGATGGCCGTGGGTCGCGTTGGCCACGAACCCAAGGAGCTGTGGGTCCCAGGTGGGCACAGATCTGGGTGGCCATGGGTCCTGGTGGCCACGTGGGTCCTGGTGGCCATGGGTCGGGTTGCCCATGAACCCGGGGAGCTGTGGGTCGCAGGTAGGCTCAGATCTGGGTTGCCGTGGGTCCTGGTGGCCATGGGTCGGGTTGCCCATGAACCCGGGGAGCTGTGGGTCGCAGGTAGGCTCAGATCTGGGTTGCCGTGGGTCCTGGTGGCCATGGGTCGGGTTGCCCATGAACCCAGGGAGCTGTGGGTCCCAGGTAGGCTCAGATCTGGGTTGCTGTGGGTCCTGGTGGCCGTGGGTCAGGTTGGGTATAAATCGAAGGAGCTGTGGGTCTTGGGTGGCCCTAGAGCCAGGTGGCTGTGGCTTTGGGTGCCATAGGTCTGGGTGCCCAGGAACTTGGTGGAGCTGTGGGTCCCAGGTGGCCCCACGTCTAGGTGGCTTTAGTGTGTGGCTGTGACTCCAGGGAGCCATGGGGCTGGGTGGCCACAGGTTTGGGTGGCCGTAAGTCTACGGGAGCTGTGGGTCCCAGGTTGGCACAAATTGAGGTGACCTTGGCTTCTGGTGGCCATGGGTTGGGTTACCCATGAACCCAGGGTGGGTCCAGGGTGGCTCTAGAGCAAGTTGGCCATGGCGCTGGGTGGCCATAGGGCAGGGTGGCTCTGGGGCTGGGTGTGCTGGTAGCTACGGGTCGTGTTGGCCATGACCCCAAGGAGTTGTGGGTCCCAGGTAGGCTCAGAT
>NW_009199858.1:0-17240 GCF_000690835.1 Fulmarus glacialis | reverse complement strand
ATGATTCTATGATTCTATGTCTCCAAAACATGGTTACAAAAGACAGCTGGGATGAGGCATTTCAGATGTATGTGAAAGCATGTGTGGTTTTAGCTAGTTTCCTCCTCCACTCTTGTGAATATCCTAGCTATTAGAATTGTGTTATAAGTTCTTCTCCCTATTAGCATACTGTGGAAGAACTTCAGTAAGTAAGAATGAGAGCAAGAGAGACCCAGACCTCAAGACTTAATAGATTGGATGGCTCAGATGATACTTCTCTGATTTTTGAAACCTTTTCACTCGTTTCAAACCTGTATGATTATGAAAATAAGCTTCCTTTCTTCCCAAAGATCTTTTTAACCGGTCTGTTTTAACATATGTGTGCAGTGGTGAAATTTCTCTTTAGGTTAAGCATCTGATGTCAGGAAAGGGTCTCTAAGAAAAGAATCACAAATAAAAGTAGGTATCTTTCTCTTGTCTAGAGTTTGTTGTCTGTGTTTTGACATTTCCTTGGTCTCAGATATTTCACATTCAGTTTACTGGATTTTGAGTGTCCTCAATTTTAGGCATACAGGTCTCTATCTGCACAGTATAGAGCAATGGTTTCCTACACTTTTTGTCACATGTCACCAAGATACTGCAATTTCAAAGTCCTCATAAGTTTTTTCTTTCATGATTGAGTTTTCATTAGACTGAAATATGATTGCCTACGAAAGGAAGTATTTGTATAATGTCCTAATTGTGAGGAACCTAGATGATAGAATGTAAGCTCATAGAAAAGGCAGATGGCTTATAAGACGGAGAATGTTGTCAGAGAGAAGTGGGAGCTACAGTAGGCAAAACACCAGCCACTTTCGTACATGGTCAGTGATACCTATGTGAACATTTAAGAATGAGCTTTGATAGTCATTTCCCCCTTGATAAGAAATATCTGGTGACATATGTTAATTCTTCCTTTTTATGCAGTTACAAAGTTAGGAGATATAAGAGGTCTAAATTCATGGCTGACATTGTGTTTGTTTACTTTAGTAATATAATTTTTCTGATATCCTTAATTAGGATATTTAGTTAGTAACTGAACTGTTGTAGTCAGTCTATAACACAGCACTTTTCCAGATATTTGTCTATAGCAAATTCAGTTTGGCATAGCTCTAAAGTAATTAACCTATTTTGACAAAGTTTAATGGCTCTATGTGTCAGTCAAGACTCATCTAACCATCCATAGAATTCATAGGGTCATAGGATAGTTTAGATTGGGTGAGACCTCAGGAGGTCATCTAGTTCAGCAGGTGCTCTGTCTTTCGCCTTCAAGGGCAGAGAAGAGGATGATGAGAGCCGGTCTACAAGCTTCCTCCTATGTCAGTCTGTCTTTTTGCTTAGGGTTTTGTATTATATCTGTTGCAAATGGTATCTGAATATATAACAAGAGTGTGTATTTTTAAAATGTGTAAGGAAATTACAGTGAGTTTTCTGTATTTTAACTTTTTTGTGTGTCAATTTATTTTGCAGAATAGACCTCATAACGGCTGTTTTTTCCCTTTTGTTTTGTTTTGTTTTCCAGTGGCAAAGTGTTTACCTGTACAGGCACCAGAAAATGGAAGAATAATTATGACTGGTGGATTTGAGCTAGGCCGAGAATATTCCTTTGGCCAGGTTGTGAATTTTGAATGTAATGCAAAATACAGGCTTGTTGGATCTGAAGAAATAATTTGCTCTTCTAATGGAAAATGGAATAGTGATGTGCCTCAGTGCCAAGGTAAAAAGGACACTATTTATTATCTGTAACTAAGAAGCTTTATTCTCACAGATTTCTAAGGACTAATTACTATACGGGAAACTACAAAGCTTTCACTTTATTCCACAGCAATTAAGCATAGTTTCTCTGTAAACAATCTCCATTGCATATATGCAGAAGAAGTAGGATAAGAAAGAGAAATCAGAGAATATTGGATGCTAATATAGTCATAATGGACCATCTGTTTGTTCCACGTTTTCACTACAAGCTGTATGCTTTGCCAGGCTGCAGTCAATTTCTTTAAACTAGCTTTGGTATGTCTACATAAGATTCAATCACTTCAGTGTTGATTTAACCAAAGTAATTACAAACAATTTTGAATCTATGTGAACCAAGTTTAAAAAACAGGTATGATTTTAATTCACTCATGTTCTTAGGATATATAAAATACAAAGAAATCATGATGGATTTTTCTTTCTTCAGACTATTGTGTTTTGACAAGTTAGAAGGTTAATTCATGTTTAGTTTTTACAGAACCACAGAATCACAGAATAGGTGAGGTTGGAAGGGACCTCTGAAGGTCCCTCAAAGCAGTCAGCTAGGGCAAGTTGCTCAAGACCATGTCCAGTCGGCCTTTGACTGTCTCCAAGGATGGAGACTCCACAGCCTCTCTGGGTAATCCATTTCAGTGTTTGACTACTCTTAAGTAAAAACATTTTTTCTTATGTTTAAGTGGTATTTCCTGTATTTCAGTTTGTGCCCATTGCTTCTCACCTTGTCACTGAGTGACAAGGAGAATGGTCTGGCTCCATCATCTTTACTTCTGCTATCCCACCACAGTCAGAAATTTATACATATACACATTAATAAGATCGTCCCTCCCCCACCCCCCCCAAGGCCTTCTTTTCTCTAGACTTTCTAAGCCTCTCTTTATCTGTCAGTTTTTCCAATTCCTTAATTATCTTCATGTCCCCTCACTGGACCTGCTCCAGTATGTCCATGTCTTTCCTGTATTGGGGAGCTAGACCTGGACACATGTCCTGGTTCCAGCTGGGACAGAGTTAACTTTCTTCCCAGTAGCTTGCGGGGTGTGCTGTGTTTTGGGTTTGGTATAAAAGGAGCGTTGATGGCCCAGTGATGCTTTGACTGTTGCTGGGTGGTGCTTGCACCGGCCAGGGTAGGGGGGGGGACACAGCCGGGTGGTGGACCCAGCTGGCCAATGGGGTATTCTATACCATGTGACATCATGCTCAGTATAAAAACCAGGTGTGTGGGGGGGCTCGCCCCCCGTTCGTGACACGCGGTCTGTGGTCGGTGAGCAGTTGCATTGTGCATCGCCTGCTTTGTATATTCTGTTATTGTTGTTGCTCTCACTGTTACTATTACTGTTCTGTTTTGTTTTATTTCAATTATTAAACTGTTTTTATCTCACCCCCTGAGTTTTCCTACTTGTGCCCTCCCGATTGTCTCCCCCATCCCACCGGAGGCGGGGGGGTGAGTGAGCGGCTGCGTGGGGTTAAACCACGACAACACAGCTCTCCAGATTTGGTCTGACAAGTGCTGAGTAGAGGGGAAGGATCACCTCTCTTGACCTGCTGGCAACACTCTTACAGAGCCCAGGACACTGTTTTCTTTGTTTGCTGCAAAGGCACATTGCTGGCCCCTGTTCAACTTGTCCATCAGGACTGCCAAGTTTTTTTCTGCAAAACTGCTTTTCAGCTAGTCGACCGCACCCTGCCCCGCGCACAGCTTCTACTGGTGGATTGGGTTATTCCTCCCATTTTGCAAATAGAGATTGTATGGGATTGGATTGTCAGTGTGTAAGAAAGAATCCCAGGAAGCTTATGGTAACAATCACTGTTAAATATTCAGTCCATCAAGTTTCTTAGACTATTTATATGTTATCTGATCGGGAAGTATGCATTTAGAAGAGCAGAGTACATATGTCAGGATGTCAGATACATGTATGGTTTTTTTCACAATTTTGCTGCTTTGAAAGCCCCATATATATATTATGATTCGAACAGCATAAAGTGGGATTAAACACATGTGCTTGTAATATTTGCAGAATATAGTGAATTTTATTAAACAATAACAGTTTCACTGAGCTTATATTTCATCCTAAATACAAAGTAAATCCAGCAAAGGAATCCAAGAGAACTCTGTGGTGTCCTGCTCTGTGGCCTAGGAAACAAAGCCATGAACGTTTTCTGGCTTTATGAATGCAGTTTTTGGAAACTGCAAGATCTCAGTGGTTTTATTGGGTTTGGCAAGGAGCTGGGGATGATAAGGTTCTTTTATAGATAGTAAAGCATTCTAGTGTCAGTTTTCCAGATAGTTTAATTCTTTTTTCCTGATGATGCCATAATTTAACTAACTGTCTACTGGCTATGAGAGAGCTTTAGGTTTGCTGGAAATTACAAGGAAATGAAATTATCTGAAAAATGGAAAATCCTACATTTCAGCTAGCCTAGTTGCTTATTTTAGAATGTCCTCTGCCTTATGTACTGATTCTGAGATCCATTAAAATCCAAAGCAAAGCCCTGAAATCTGTCTCATGAACCAATTTGCTATTGATGCTTTGCTACACCACACTTTCTACCTGGCATCCACAATCAGGTCATTGAAGAGTTCTCAAATAAGTTTCAAACAGTTTCCAAATGCAAATGTTTTTGTGAAATGAAAAAAACCCTAAATTTTATTCCAATAGGCATTTATTCTCAGCAAATAAAAATAAACAAAAATATATGGATTTTGTCTTTCTCAATTTCAGAGATTATCTGTGATGTGCCAAAAATTCTGCACGGATATGTACGTTCTCCAAAGGGCTCTTACAAGGAATCTGAACAACTACAGTTTGCCTGTGATGAAGGATACAGATACGGTGAAAGAGCAGGTGTACAATGTACTGAATCAGGATGGAATCCAACCCCCTATTGCACTGGTTAGCCTTGCCTAAAGTCATTTTGCACGTTTGTTGTGTTTGGAAGTAATTTCAGAGATCAGTAATGACAAAAGTTATTCATAACAAAAGAAATCCATCCACATCTGACCAATATCCTATGAAGATCTGGAAGGATTAAGTGTTAAAGGGACCAAACAACTGGATAAGAGTTTTCCATTTACAGCAGTAGCAAAAATAGTTAATTCAGTCTTTTGTTACTTAAGTGTAGTTAAATAGGTCCATGAAGCAACAATTGCTCCAGTATACTGCATAAATGAGATTAATGCTAAAATACTTCATGCAGCATTAGTAGCTGTTGTTATTTTATTCTTTTTTTTATATGATTCTGAATTAGTGGGGAGAACACAGGAAAAAGATTTATACATAAAGCTGAAAACAATAGTACTTTCTACATAGCCATTATGTCAAGAATTGTGTACAACATAGATTTGAAGTTTGCTAACCCTAAGAACTATGGACATGAAGTGATGTGTAAACAGAGACCAAAGTAACATGGTATGTATGAATCCTGCCACTGTCCGTGACTCTTAGTCTAGGGTGAAGACAGCAATTTGTTTCATGTCATCAGAACTGTAATTGCACAACCACATTATCCATGGTGTTCAAACTTCTCATCAGAAATTGTCTGAGAATCTCTACAAATTAATATATTTACAATGCTGAAACTCCCTCTTGCTTTCTAACTCCCAGATGCCTTCTGAGCACTTAAGATGACAAATCCATGATTTCTGAGGCTAGTCCTGTTTGACATCAGCCCCCTGGGTCATGGATTTTACTTTAGTTTCATTCAACTAGAGCACTTAAAGACTTTAATTAAATCTCTAAATCCCGCAAAGAGAAATATGCATGTTATGTCCCAGTTTAAATAGTTTGATGTAAATTTTGGGGAAATCATTAGTGCCTTGAATTGTCTTAAAGAAATTGCCAAACACTTGAAACTGGAAAAAAATGTTGGCAGCAGGACAACATTGTAGGATGTCATGTACCACCCACCTTCCTGGGACCTCTTCCAGAAAGACTCCTTTAGAAGTAAGGAGTAGTCAGTCTTAGTGCCCACTCAGTTCTTGACTTTTCTGCTTCAAGTTTAGTGATGATACTAATTAATATGCATTGCCTATGGTTTAGCAACATACTGGTTTTGAGAAGTGCCAAACAAAACATTCTTCCAGACACTGATACACTGGGCTCTGGTACTTGGGGCATATTCGAATAGTGGTTCTGAATCCTACTTGACTTACCACTGAACCTAGATGATTCAGCAGTACATGCATACAACTGATTCACCCACCTTCACTCCACAGCAGGATGAACCCGTAGTTACCTTATAGTCATAGAATCATTAAGGTTGGAAAAGACCTCTAAGATCATCAAGTACAACCATCAACTCAAACCCACCATGCCCACTAAACCATAGTCATCTCCTCCCAGCCCTGAGTGTGTTGGTGATATTTTCTAAATTGGAAGTAGAATACCAAAAAACCCAAAAGACAGGCTCCAGTTTATAAATAATATGTTTGCCTGGCTTCTCCGAGCATGAAGATATCATGAGCCTTTTAGAATAGCATTCTTGTCTTTTCTCAGTTGTTGAAATACTTCCAGTGTCAGTGCAAGACCCTAATCTTAATCACACAGCCTTTGAATGATCAGTTCTTAGTTAAATATAGTTATTTCTCCATTTAGGACCTGCCAGTGAACCTGCCCTCCTTTGGGACAGTGTCCATAAACCAGACCAGGAGAGCTGTGAGTGAGCCCAGCATAGGCCATTTTGAGCTCCAGCTGTGGAATGACCTACTGGAAAAGATTAGTCAAATTCAGTTTGATCACCTCTAGTTCTTGCTCCAACCTTTCTCTTTGCAATTAAGTTTTAATCTTCTAATCAGCATGACATCAGTGACAGCTATCACTTCTCTCTTACAGAAGTGTACATTTCTAAGAGTGGGAGAGAAATGTAACCTTTTCTTTGCCCTAAGAAACATCTTTTTAACAATTTTATGCAGTTATGGTCAATATAGTGTGAAAATAAGAACTTACGCATAAATATAAACATATTCTTCAAATTAGCATCCAATTTTTCTCTTTTATTTAGAAATTGTATGCTTTCCTCCAAGAATTCCTAATGGGAACTTCAGACCTCAAGAAGACAACTACATAGTAGGTGATATAATCACAATACAATGTAATCCTGGATATCATTTCAAAACATTGACTGGCAAGAACACAGCTGAATGCACCAAGAATGGCTGGGTGCCTGATCCAGGTTGTGTCCGTAAGTAGCTCTCATGAATGAAGACAAAATACGTAGAGTTGTTGGAAATATCTCAGTGAAAAAGAGGTCAAGAGAAAAACTTAAGAAGCATGAGAAATGAGAGTTCCTTATTCACTGTGTTTCTTCGTAATGTAAAGCTTAATTTGACGGTCTAGAAAAATCAGCTATAAAAAACAATGGTATAATCTACATTTATATTATGTTTATAAACACAGGTATTTTCTATTACTGTATTTGTGAAAGGATGTGTTAAAAAGTGCTATAGTCAGCTTCCTGTCAGGAAAGTTTGTGGTCCACCTGAGGAGTAGCATGCCAGTCAAGATAAGAGGATATAATGAGTGTTAAAGTATCCAAACCAAAAGAAAACATGGGTAATGGTTGGAAGGTATCTTTCATTGTAGTTATCACAGCTTTAGATTTTTACTTGCAGTTGTTTTTTGGTATATTATGAACAATCAGAGTTTAATTCTACCTATTATAACCTGTCAAATAACAAAACAAGATATTCTTGTTTGTTTATGAGTTCTTTCTTGGCTTAAACTTCCCATAACTACAATGATAGTTTTGCCCAGTAGGCACAGCATTTACAAATAAATAAATATATTAGCGATTAATTTCATAATCTCTGATCTTTGGTCACTGAAAATAAAAGAAAAACTTAGAAAATGGGGTGTGAGAGAAACCCTGGTGAAATTAGTCTTGTAAATGAACCTTTGGATGATTTGAACTATTCCCGAAAAGTGCACTGTTAGTATCTGGATTAATCTCTTCTCTATGTAGGTGTGGGTTCTAAAACTCAGGTATCATTCTGAGACCACCTCACTCATTATTGAATGGTCTGTCCTATGGGTGATCTCCCCTGCCCCTGCATGTAGGCTCTGGGTCAGGGCACTTCAGGAAGAACCTACCTGCCATGGCCAAATAGGACACCCTGGGTAAACTTGAATGAAAGCTTCTGGGAATCTCCTCCTTCTATCCTTGATTTGTCCCTGAAAAGGGTCAGTTCTTCTGAGGAACCGAGAGAACAAAAGAAAAACACTATAGTTTTAAAATAAAAATGAGAAGAGCTAGGAAGAGCTTTTGGTGCAGAATCTGAAAAGTTACAAATGAAAATGGTGACAGGAGTCATCTCAATTTCAAGAGTCCACAGTTCAGTGTCTATATCTGAGCTAGCGGTCTGGGCTCCCATCACGGTCAGTATAGTAAATTTAGTCAAGACACTCTACAAAAACAGTGTCATCTCACCATAGAATAAATACTTACATTTGGTCTCATGAATCAGCCTTTGGAGTCCAAGAGAATATTGACTGGATTTCTTGTTGGTTGCAATGGAAATGGAGGGAACTGACATAGGTATAGGTAATGACAAAGACACCAGAAGTAGAGTGCAATTGTTCCTGCACTCCTTAGGATCTGCCAAGGTGTGCAGTCGTGATTCTGTCACTTTCAGAAAACACTCAGATGATGAAGCTGAATCTGAATTAATTGTGTCCTGAGCTTTTTGTCATGCATGTGTTGATATTGTTGCTGTTAAATTCTATTTCAAGAGAAACCGTGTGACTACCCAGCTATAGAAAATGGCAAGTTAAGTGGCACACTGGAGTACTACAAAAACTATTACTTTCCAATGAGGTTTGGGCAGCATGCTGATTACCACTGCAATGATGGTTACTCAACCCCAAGTGGAGCATACTGGGTTCGAATGGTCTGTTCTGAAAGGGGCTGGTCTCCAGAGCCAAAATGCCTCAGTAAGTACATTTCCACTATATGCTCAATTCTGTTATAATTATCAAAGGTCTGTGCAGCAGAAATTGTGCTGATGGAGCCCAAGACGGAACAAAGAACAGTTTGTTAAAGTAGAACTGCTTTAGTTGACTTCTGGAACTGCACCCAGACTGTCATCCTATCTGCAGAGCTCAAACTGTCAGCTGGTAAGGCTGAAATGATGCTTTTGGATTTTGGAGATTCTTTACTCCTGAAACTATCCATGAGATTAAGAAACACATAGGAAATATTTCTCTTCTCTGGCTTCTGGGTCACACGCATGCATCTACTTTCATCTGCACACACAGCTGCACATACAGAGAGTTTCTACTCTATGTAAATATATTCTTCCTTCCGTGGCTTGGGCACCTTGTCTAGAGGTTCCTCTCTGAGATCCATTGCTTGGTCCCTTGGGATAACATTTGGAGCTGAGAAGGTGGCGTACTTTTGCAATAAGCTGAAAGTGAGCATGGCATCAGCAAGAGATCCCAATACACTGACTTAATGATTGAACTATAGAAAATAGATTTAAAGCAGTTAACTGAGGCCTCCTCTCCTAACAGATGTCTTCAGTCACAGTAAAGTTCCTACCTACTGGTAGGGCTTGGAAGTGGATTACAAAAGGTTGATCTTTCCCTGTTGCCCTCAGTGGAGTGGTGCTCAGTGCAGGAAAAGAGTGGAGTCCTGCCCGGAGGAAAAGACCAGTTACTCAAGTAACACAGCTACAGCATTCCTTCAGCCATCTTCCTTGAGTCTGGGCTCCTGCGGGCACAGGATGCTGTAGAGCCAGCATGCTTAGCTGTTCCTAAAATCTCTAGAGTTGGTTTGAGAGGCTGATACATTTGCACAATATGATATAATCTCCTGGAGGCAAAGGCTGAAAATCATGCAGGGCAGACATCAACATTTTAGAGACATAGCAGACCAAACCAGAGCTGGTGTACATGACGCTAGGTGCACTGAAGTTAGCCAACCTTGCTTATGAACGCTAGACCACTTCTTAGCGCATTATGTAGTGACTTGCATTCCTGTTCATGTGATTCATTAATGTTAGGGCAGTGAAACAAAACATGCTTTCATTCAGGTTTGAACACTAATGTCTTTCTGGGATAGAAGGATACAGAAAGGTGCTAGGAGGCCCTTTTTTAGTAACTGTCTTCCTAAGAATTAATTTACCTCGGTCCTTCCTGTACATATTACTGTGGTTAAATGTACTTACCTTCCTTCTTTAGAAAAATGTCACATCAGACAGCTGGAAAATGGTTATTTCTCACAGAGCCAGAAGAATGTTTACAAGGAAGGTGAAAGAGCTAAATATGTCTGCAACGATGACTATCATACTGAACATGAAGATGGGGAAGTCACGTGCACAAAGGATGACTGGTCACCTCCTCCAAGATGTATCCGTAAAAGTGAGTGTGCTTGTATTTTGTTGAGGTTTCTAGCTAAAACCGGTAAGTCCATCATCACATCACCTACATTAATCCATTACCACTGCTTAGTAACTAAGTCTAGGTGCTCTACAACTGAAACACAATGCTGTGATTCTCTCAACTGGCTCATGCAGCTGTCATGTCCCTGTATGCTGCTGAGGTCAGTCGTTATACAAACATGCAGAATGTAACCCTGTAAAACATCCACACGTGGCTCATTCAGATCTCCTAGAGTGTAAGCTCTGGGATGAGAGTCATAGTCCCTTTGTCTTCAGTAGTGAAATCTTGTTATAACATAGCTGTGCAGTAATATAATAAATAATAATCATTCCCCTTGTGCAGCCTATCTGTGATTTCTTGTCTCCTTTCAGACTCTTACTATGCCACCTGATCCTTGTTTCTCTTGCTTCCTCTCCAGTTGGCATCATACTGGAACCAGGGAGGAATAGAAAGGTTACCTCTCCTAACTCCGTTTCCAGCTTTTGTTCCTGACTTGCACCAAGGCTGAAATTGCTAGAACGTCTCATAGGAACTTTAAATACTTTAGATAACAATTTCATGTGGACAAAAGAAAGAATTCAACCTAACTTTTCTTAGATTGTAAAAATATTTTTTTAGGAAACAATTCCACCCTGACAGAGACACCGACCATAGAATGTTTTGGACCGCCACCCACTGAGATTTTGACATAGCAATGAGCAAATAAAATAAAATTTTGATTCCTAGTGTTAGGCAATCGTGGGCATTACTGGTATAAACACCAAAAAATTTGATGTGAAATTTAAACTTTTGAAGCTATTGCACGAAAGTATCATTAACTCTGCTCCCAACATTCAAATACATCCTCTAGTGTTCCTCAAAGTCGGTTTTTTTTTTTGGTATCTTTATTTACTTGACTCTCTAATGCACAAATATTGCTATTTGTTGTAGTGTTAATTTCTTAAAATGAAGAAAATCCTTCACAGAATAATTATTAGTAAAGAATTTAGCATACTACAGAAGTTTTCTTTCAGAATACAAGACCATAATATCCAACCAAGACAACTGGTTTCCATCCATTTAGACTGGCTTAAACAATGTGTTCCAAGTGATGTGGAATCAGTTACAACGTTGGGTCTGTCTGCACTAGTGTTTTAGTGTGCAAGAAGGTGTCCTTTGGTACAAATTTGCTTTAGTCCTGCAGTGTGTGCACTCTGAATGATTTCTGTTTGGTAGAACTGAGGTGGTACCTGCACACCATGGTGATCTCTGGCATGCCCCCCTTGCAATATGGACAGAAGGTCCTCTTTATGCAGTGCACGCCCAACATGAATTTCATTTCTAGTGAAGACCAGATGTGGACAGACAATTTTGGAAGCTACAGGATTGCTGCAAATCAAACCCCTGTCCATCCCTGCTTGTGCTGCATGAGTTTGTAACTGTGAACTTGACTTTTCACTTTCCAGTTGTCCCCCAGGAAGAGAGCTCAATGCAAAAGCAAAAATTCACATGCTTTTAAAAATATTCTAAATCCTACTACTGCTTCATTTGTCCTCCTTCTTCTGTGTATTATAAGCATGTAGTTTAACAGTGTTTTACTTGGAAGAAATTCTGTCTATCTCTTTCAGAAAAATGCCAGAATATCAATTTTGACAATGGTTATTTCACCTTGGGAAAGAAAACATTTCATTTACAGGAGAAGGTCATCTATAGTTGTCGTACTGGCTTTGTAACTCCAGAAGGACAAGAAAGAGGAGTGATACAGTGTCAAGAGAATGGCTGGACTCCAGCTCCAAAGTGCATCAGTGAGTAGCATAAAGGCTTCAGAGCTCTCTGTCATTGTCACTGGCGCAGACATGATGTCCTATGTACCCAGATTTTTGACATCTAGATTGGTAGAGTTTTCTTACTGGGCAGAGGGAGACTCAAATAGAGGACTGATCCTCCAGAGATTAACCTTTCTGGGGCTCCAAGAAATAGAGAGAGAAAACATAAAGGAAACGAGTAAGGTGCGAAAATATCTACTATCTTCTAGGTGAGCTATCTTTTTGGACCTCTAGCACGAAGTAGATGGTAATCACTGACCTCTCCAGTGATTCTTACCTGATACAAGGTACATATGCCTAAATTTACTCCCAATTCTCCCGCCTTTCGCACTTGTGAGGGACGATTTATGAAGAAATGCCTGTGAACCAAGGGATTCTGCCAGGAACTTTCTTTAAATGTGACCCAACTAAAGAAAAATGGGATTCATTGTTTGGAAGGATGTTATCACTATGCACAAAAAGCACTATGCATATGTCTGCTCTGGTGTTAAAAAGTACATTTGTGACAAATACCAGAGTGCTTTTTCCTGAAAATACCTCCATACTGTTGTTGCCTTTTTCCTTTTAGAAGTTCCTTCCTCTCCTGAACAGGGGTGTAGGATAGTAAAAGAAGAGACTTAATCTTCCAGTGTTATGATACCAAGGCTCGTAGTATTGACCAGCTTTAGCTGGTGTTTTATCTTGTCCTTTTATTTCAGACTGCCTTTACCTAGGATTTTGTGGCTTTTTTTCTGACCCCCTCACAAATGACCGTGGGGAACTGGAGTACAAACTGTTTGCTGTGACACCAATAATAATAATAATATGTAGTACAAGGAAAGGAATTTAATCTAAGGAAGAAATATTTATGCTAGATATTACTTCTATACACGTATTTCTGAAGATTAATGCAATAGATATTATGTAAATATGCTACGTATGAAATTCTACATATATATACTGGCAATGCAGAATTTTTAGTGTTTCAAATATACTGAGTAGTTCAGTAGACTAGCACACACTAAAGCACCTACAGAAATGATGGTTCCAAAGGACAGCGTTTCTGGATCACAAAATGCACTAACTTTGTTTTATTCTACAGAATCATGTAAAACACCTCATTTGGACATTTTGAATTACCACGCAAATAAAACTATGTTCATGCCTGAAGATACAATTGAGTATGCGTGTTTGGAGGGATATCAAACTGCAAATAATATGCCAACTGGCACCACAAGGTGTGGCATAAATGGTGAATGGAGTCCAACGCCTGAGTGCCTTGGTGAATATTGTTATGTATATACCTTGTGAAGCTTTTTTCTTTAAGACTTTCTTTGGTTTTGTTCTAATCATTAGTATTTTATGTACTTTTTGTAGGGTGTACACTACATGTTAATATATTTTGTCTTTGTAGCCATAGAATGTGAAATGCTGACATTGCCCAATGGAGACTTTTCTCCTAAAGAGGGTAAATATCACAATGGAGATGTTGTGAAATTTACCTGTGCAAACAACTACATGAGAGTGGGACCTGCCTCTACTCAATGCTATTACTTTGGATGGTTTCCATCACCACCAGTGTGTAAAGGTAATTCTTCTGTTAACTTTATTGTAGCAGGAAATATATGAAAATGGCTGGGCCTTGAGGACTTCCGCAGACACCTTCTATAAGCCAGTCTTGCTCCCAAGAACAATTATCCCATCTTTGTCTCTAAAAGGGCAGGAACTGGTCCTCTTCAAATCATTTCATAGTGTTTTGCTATTTTATGTGAAAGATTCTGAACAGTTGAACTTTCAGTGTTGAACTTTCTGTTAGCTTTAGTTATGCCAGTTGGAGTTCTGCAATAACTGAAAGTGAGCTGGTAAGTGGCTTGTGCAAAATTTCACTCAGGTTATTGACTGTAATGTATGAAAAATTATTTACAATTCAAAAAGGCATAAATAATGTGCAATACGGCAGCCAGGAGTGATTAATTTGAGTAATGTCCTCTCTTACTGTATCCTAAATGTCCTAAATTTTGTCACTGCCTAATGTTGATACCCATCAGATATTGTATCCTATGTTCCTTTTTCTGATCACATGATATTGAAGAAAAAAAAGCTGTTTTGGAGGTGACACAGAGCTGGACCCAAGCAAAAGAAACTCAGTGAAGGGTTTTCCCTGTGAAATTGCTCAGCTTCATCTGGTAGGATGACCAAACTCATGCAGAGGGGAAGATATATGCCCCTATTCTTCTCATCCTCTTTAAGACAGAGCACAACTTAGTGGCATCTGAGAAGAGTTTATTTTGCTGGTGCTATGCTCGTTAATGAGGCAGCTTGAGAGGATGAAGGGATCGCATATTTCTCATCTGCCTTCCTTTCCACTCAATCAATTTCCTTGTTGTCTTCCATGCTCTCATCCTTCTTTTTGCTCACTCTCTTTTGCATTTAAAAACAAGTATATTTCATATAGTTGGCTCTTTAGCTCAGGAACATTTTAAGCTCCCTTAACAGGAGTTCCATGCACTCCATCAGAAGTGAGTTCCTTTAATATACAGTACATATCACTTGCTGGGTGATTTTTATAACATAGGTTATTATTACTTGCAGAGTTTTCACTTTTTTTTTTTTTTTAAAGAATACTGACGTTGTCATCCATGTAACACTTTTTTTCTCTTAAAACTGGGTTGGTTTTATCAACCACTTCATTTATCATAGCAGGAAATTGATAGTGCATGGAAGAGAGTAGAGTGAGCCAGGGTCACGCACGCGTATCTGTTTGTGATCTCCAGCCCAACACGAATCCAGATATTCAAAGTCATAAATCAATGACCTGTTTAACCTATTCTCCTGATTTTTCTTAGCTTTAAACAATAAATTCAATTTATTTTGTGTTGCACTTAACATATAACTGTGCTAAAAGTACTGAGTTCAGAGCATAGATTTGATCTCTTGATTTCAGTGAAAGCCAGAGGCTGTGGACCTCCACCTGAGATTACCAATGGAAGTATTGCTGGTGACTCTATGGAACGGTATCGGCATGGGGACAGAAAGCAATATGAATGCAACATCGAATTTAAATTGGTTGGATCAAAGGAAGTAGAATGTGTTGATGGACAATGGTCATCTCCTCCCTCTTGCATTGGTAATCTATATAACCCTTACTTGTGAGAAGAATATAATTCACTGTAGGCTAATATTTCACAGATATTTTCGCAATTAAAATTACATATTTGCAGGTATAACATGTTACGTTCAAAATTATGTCATGGATGAAAAGTAAACATACACTATATTTAGAGCCAAAACTTTATTAGTAGTATCATTGAAATCTTAAGAGTCCAATCAAAGAATTTTTGTACAGTTTTTTATAGTTCTGATATTGAAATGGTGAATAGTTCTACAGTCAAGTCTCCGGCCTAAGCAAAAGCACCCACTTTCTGTACACGTCATTAGGTAGTGTACCTCAAATCTGAGAGTATGAATGTCGATGACAGGAGTTAAAAAATACTTGTGCAAAACTACTATTTGTTTCTTAAAACAGTGTCTCAGAATTGAAGTAGAATGGAATATTCAAGTTGAAAATACAGAAAATAATTCAGGGTGTTCTTATGGGGCAAGATGATCTAACAGCAGAACCAATAAATGGTGGGGTTTTATGGACTGGTTTACTCTGTTCCTATACATATACATTCTGACACGTCTTCCATGAGCAACACTGATGGTTTAAAAACCAGTACAGCATGGAGCTTGCATCTTTTCAGTCCTTGATCCAGTGAGAATAGTTTCAGTGCACAGGCTTGAAAGAAGAGTGGTCCAAACTTGAGTGCAGAGTCGTTAAAATTCAATTTTTGAGTTTGTCATGGGTCTTCCCTCTCCTACGTTAAGAGCAGGCTATATGCCCTTATTCCCCTTAAAAAACTACTCACACACTACACGCATCTGTGCAAGCCATTACCCTTTGCTGTCACTACCACTGCAAAAGTGACAGCCCAAGAGTGTCACACAGAGGTGACGGCGCTGCAGCCCTCTAAGTGATGTTACAGTGGTTTTCAGTTCTTGTAATAATACTGATTGAAAGTACACATTACAAATGTGTAGGTGTATAATCAAATATAATTTTGACTGATCAGAATCAGGGATCCAGGTGAGTTGGATTGATCCTACTCAGGGATGCAGGTGAGTTGGATTAATTGAAGGTTTTCTTACACTTTAGGGTTTATGTACCAATGAAAAACAGTTTGGGAAATTAATGTTAGTTGAAACTACTTCTGGAGCATGCTGTGGAGTTACCACAGTGGTGGAAAAGGGAGGGAAAAGACAGGAGAGGGATTTAGTAAACTGACTAAAACTTATACATACTCCAGCTGTGTTGAATTTTAGTTGTTACAATTAATGGGAGTAGGTTTGACTCACCAAATGCAAATACAGTTATTTTTATTTAAGTTCTTTCAGCTATTCATATATGACTCCAATATTATTGTGGAGTACTTCTGCTCTTTTCAACAGAAGACAAAATGCCATGTGGATCACCGTCCTCTATTCCGAATGTTGTTCTTCATCAGGAAGACCAGACCCAGTTTTCGCATGGTGATGAAGTAATTTATAGATGTAAACAAGGCTCTGGCAATTCTAAGGAAATGAAAACAAAATGTCTTAATGGGGAATGGAAGACTTTACCCCTTTGTGCCGGTAATCTATTTCCATGATATTTCCATAACATTTCAGATATGAGTGTAACATAGTTCTATTCAAAATTTCAAGGACTTTAGCAATCACTATGTAGCCAGAGATACTATAGTTTCATGCATCTCAACTAAATTTTTTTAATTTACTCCTCTTTTAAATGTGAACATGTCCTTCATCCTGGAAAGACTCTGCACCTACAGCATTGTAAGCGCTCTGAATACATTTGGGGAAGGAAACGGACACTTGCACAGTGGGTAAAATCAAGTATGGGGGTACATCTTCGGTGTACAGTGGCTTTTACCCATTTTCCAGTGTTCCTCCCTGGTAACGACCCTTTAGAAGCCTTGGGACATACCTGCAATAAAGTAGCGTGCCTGTTGCGTTAATTACTTGTAGTTTTACATCTTTATACACTACTTTGCATTTTTTAAAATGGGAATTAAAAATAATATTAGTAGCCACAATTGCTAGGCTTATCCCCTCCTCACCATTTTTATGTGGATTGGTCCTTTTCATTTCTCGTCAGTAGTTTTCTCTTTTTTCTCACTTTCCCATTTAGTTTTGCAGCGCATAAATTGAATGAAAGTAATGTCTTTTAAAAAGATGGAAAACAAAGCTTCTTCCGGGGCGGGGGTGGGGGTGG
>NW_009199857.1:0-22317 GCF_000690835.1 Fulmarus glacialis | reverse complement strand
TATGATTCTATGATTCTATGAAATTACTACTATTGAAATGCCTTGAAACATGGTGTAAGTAGTGCCAATAAATATGCAAATAAAAACCAAAATGTAATAAAACAGTTGTAATACAGACTTCTCTGAAGCAGCATTTAAATAATTCCAAAGCAAACTTTCAAGAGAAAAAATATGTCACTTTCAAGAGCCTTTATCATGGAACACTTTTCAAATATTGCATTTTGGTTTGTAAAATATTTCAGTTATTTTTTTCTTGACCAGCCCTATAACATCATGTGATTGGAGAGAGGTTTTGTTTTTATTTTTATTGGGAAACATCCAGTGAAAGTTATAGATTATTTTTATAAAATATGAAGCGTTTAGCATTTTCTCCATCACAGCTACATTATCTGAATTTAATTATAAAATCCTGAACTGCGTGTTATGAGAAAATTTAAGTAACCAGGAACGGGATACTGCCTGTCCATAATAAACATGTGCTGATAATGTGTAATTGTTGCTGGTCGAAATATTACAAAGCAATGCACTCATTCACTGGGGGTCCATCCTGTCTTCAGCTGACCATGCTATCTGACATGAATCCCTGTGTCTCTGTGGACACCCAATAGTGCCTCAGGTTCTTACTAAAAATGCCCACAGAGCACATGGCAGACTAACCTTGATTGCCTGGACATCTTACCTGCCCTTGGGTAGGGAGCCTCCAAATCTTCCAAGAAGGATCCCACTACCACATGTCAATAAGCCAAAGTTAGATAGTAACAACCATCTGGGTCCTTGTATATCCATCTTTCTCTCAGTGCATGCAAATGTGTACTTGGGTCCACCTGGGGAGCAGTGAAGCATCATATTTTCTGTCCCTATTGTCCCCAAACCTCACTGCAGTGTCACACCCCATGTAATTTTGGTCTAGAATGAAAACCTATGACCTTCCACAAATTGAAGCGTTGAAGGATCGATATATTCAAGAATTATCCACATTGAATTCAAAGTGTGTCTATCGAAGACATTTTGTTCAAAAGTTCAAGCAAGGCAAGGTGGGTAAAAGAGGAGTTTTGCTTGAAATGAAAGTCTGTCAATTTATTTGTGTCTGATACACACTGCTCCAAAGAGACCCCTGAAATAATTTCAAGTAGTAGACATAAATTACTGAATAAAAAGACTGAAATAATACCAGTAACTTTAGTTTTCAAATTTTAAAAAGAGGTATCTCTAAGCACTTTTTTGTAACTGAAGTCACAGGTGCCTAATTCCATGATTTCTTCACAATTCTAATTAAACTCATTAATTAAATGATGTTGGTGCCTTCATGCCTGACAGTTAGTACAAGCAAAGAATGTAGAGATCATAGCACACAACAGCTGGTTTTAATTTCTAGCCAACTGTCTAAACATTAATGCAAAATTAAGGTTTTTCCTCCTGTTTTTAATCTTAGCTGAAACAGAAAAATGAGAGAGAAAAAACTCTCTTTTTCGTATTTCAAGATACTACAACTTAAATACAGGTGTGTGCATGAACATCTGAACATATACATGTTTATTCAGAGGGCTAGCATAGCCACTTTGAGCAATCTATGTGCTGGATAATTTTTCTAATATTTCCTTCCACTGAAGAAATTTTTTGTCTTGCACTACAATCCTGTAAAGCACTCAGCAAGTGAGTAATCAGCCAGAATGACTGGTGATTTCTGTCCCTTACTGCAACTGTATGATTACTTTAAGGGAAAAAACGTCATAAGCATGAACGAAATTTGAAAATGTTCAAGTATTTTTATTCTTAAAAGGAGACATTTTCTAGGAGGTTTCTACAAAGAATTATTATTACTGAAATAAACAATTATAATTTGAAGTAAGTATCATGCAAATTCTTTTCTTGATATTAGATTCATATCTAAACATAGATACTAGTATTTCTGGGTGTTTGAGATAACATTACAGTATATCTAAAAAGCATATTCAACATTAATATTTTATGAGGATTATAAGAAATGCCTTATTTCTGGGTCTGAGCAGCAGTTCATGTAGCCCTATAGTCTGTCTCCAAACAATTGCAAAAGCAGACAGTGCCCGGGAAAAGCATGTTAGCCTGACTACTCTCCATGAGCATCAAGATTTACTGTATCAGAGGTGTTTGATCGTACATTGTTGTCTACTCCTTTTAGTATCCATTTATTGATCTGTTATCCATGAATTTGTCTAACCCATTTCTGAACCTGCTAATAATGTCTGCTTCCACAGTCTCCTGAGGCAACAAATTCCAGAAGTTCGCTATCTGCTGTGTAAAGAAGTACTTTCTTTTGTCTGTTATAGACCAATCTCCCACCAGTCTCGTCAAGTGCCCACAGCTTCTGTATTGTGGGATTTGGTGAACAATACAGCTCATGCACTGTCTTCACAATTTTGTAAACCTTAGGTATTTCTCCCCTCAGCCTCTGCAAACTGAAGATTTCTCGTGTTTTCAGTTGCCAATGTCAGGCACCTGCACCATCAACATTGTTTTTGTTGTTTTTCTCTTTAACCTCTCTCTATGTCCGTCTTTAAAATCATGTCTCAAGAAGCAAGAATTGACAGCATCCTTTAGGGGTTTTATATTCCTAGCCTGTTCAGGCAGACCTATATTTGCTGAATATTTTGTTAGTTTTTCAGCTTTGGTATTACAATTTAGATCAACAATGGAAACCTAATAAACAGAAATGTTTAATTTAGGAATAGTCTAATACTTTTCAGAGCAGCCTACTATTTGCCACATGGGCCCATCTTTAAACATTTTTTCTGAAAGAGCTCAATTACACACAGTTCAGTATTGGACAATAGTAAAGAAGTGCTTCATGGAGCCTAAAAAGATTTAGAAAGCTGATCTTTGCTCTTAGGAGTAGACATTAATAATAGTTTCTTTTTTTTCTCACAACACTGGCTTTTCATGATGCTTTGTTAACCGGAAAACCCTGCAAAGCAGTGAAAATTTCAAACTAAAAGTCCTCAAAGAAATAATCTGAATCACCTACAAAAGGAAAGGGCATTGTCCTTATTAATACTTCCACAGCATTCGGTAACCTCACAGCATTGAGTCAACTGATGTCTCATTAAACTGGTGTATTTCTCCCATTCTCCTTCTCCCAAAGTATGTTTTTTCCATTTAATGTTACTAAACCAAGAAAAGGTTCATTCAATATTAATTCTTGAAAAAGCCTTCAGAATTATTCTTGGACCATTTTAAATACCAACAGAGAACCTAATCCTGTGTCTGGTCATAGCAGCAACTTGCTTGTCATTGCCTTGTATGTTAGCAGGAACACAAGTATGCTGAACACTTTATTGAGTCTTGTATCGTTAAGAAATACTTGGCAAGTAGGGGAATTTTTGTATTTCTTTTTTGAGCCACAAAGTGTTACACAGGAAGTATTTCTGATTTTGCTTTACATAATCTTGCAGTATGAGAGTAGGAAAAAGTGGAGATATTTTTGTATAACAACGGAGAATCCCAGCATGCTGGTATTTCTGGAAAGAAAAGTGCGATCAGCATGATCAGACGGTTCTAAAGAAGTGACAGTACAGTCACAGAAAGCCACAGAAAAGACTTAATCATAATAGCCTGAGACAGGCACAAAACTCCAAATTCTTATTTACAAACCACAGAAAAGGAGAAAAAAAAATCAATCAAAATCAAAACTGTTTCTACTTATGATGGCCAGAAGATATGCATAATTTAGAACCAAAACACAACAAAGTATATGTTCCTAAACATATTTTGAAATTACGGCTATCAGGCTCTGCCTGCTTTAGCAAAGTGTAAACAGTCAGTCATCACCAAAAGCTGAATCTGAGGTACATGAAAGAAGAAAAAAGGATCGACATGGAATGTATTACTCCTTGAACATTACTTTGAACATTGACATTACCTTTTGTCAATATACATTTTAAAATTGAAATTTTATAGGCATCCTGCAAAGCAAAAGGATCAAGAATAAGACTTCCAGTCTAATAACTTGTATAATTAATCTATTTAAAGATTACAAATTTCAATTTTAGATTATTAACATCAGATTCTATAGATTGCTGACTCAACCCAATGGAAAACGTGTTCATGTCCCCACAGAAAGTCTACTATTTCAGTTGCCTTCCTATTTGCATAAGGATGAAACAGATCTCTCTCGCCACTCTGGGAGAGGAGAATGTTAGCCATGCATACCAGCCATAACTAAAATTTCACTAAAACCAATATATATTGTTAACAGCAAATCATGTAGAAACTCTGCATTTTCTTATTTAAAAAAAAAAAAAAAAAATAGCCTGAGTACTCCCAGTGATTTCAGAGGGGGGTGGGAAATGGAGAATAGTGTGCACTTCAAATGGATCTTTTGTTGAATAAAAAAATTGTCTGGGACAAGAAAAAATAGTTCCCCCGATAAGTTTCTAGGATCATTCAGGGAGAGACTTTGAACCCCTTATTTTGGGCTAGCACTGTGCCGGTCATCCATGACCGAGTAGAAAAAAGTGACATTACAAAAGGGACTCAGATGACCTGAACCAGTTCTTGGGTTCAGAAAAAACGTCCATCAGCCACAAACACCTACCAGGTCAAGGTGATAGATGAGAATAAACATATTAGCTATAAAGTGAGATGGCTAAAACTAGTACTGACAAAGCAGTGAGTTCAGTAAGTCGCAGCTGCCCACTATACTGTGGCATGCACTTCCCCTGGTTCTTGGGGAAGCATTTGAAAGGGCTTTGATGTGAAATGGGAAAATCACTTTGAAGTTTGAGTTATTAATTTTGTTCCACATGCGGCAAGAATGATAACACTTGTTCACTTCACAGAGTACAGTGGTTCTAACCAAAATGAGGGTACTCATATGCTTGTCATTTTGATCTGGAAACAATATAATTAATTATAATATAACTTCTGCGTAAAAGACTTTGCTATCCATATAGAGAAACTAGCGAAAGTTAGGGAAGAACGAGCACTATTATCCACATTTAGTAGACTGATCTGAAACAAAGAATCATTGATTTGTGCAAGGCTGTTCAACAAAACTCAGATTTCCTAAGTGCCAGGCAAGACCATATCTTCCTTATTTGATCACTCGTATGGCTTTATTTATAAAGTTAACTGTGATTTTTCTCTTGATTTTGTCCATCAGTAGCTGTTACTATAATACATTAAGAGAAAATAATTTGTATACACTGTTCTAATAACTTAGCTGTACAATACCCAGTCCCATCTATTCATATTTGTTCTTCAACACTGGAAAAAATCAGTTTTGTCAGAACCAGGGGCAATGGACCATGAACAGAAAAACAGAAATACTAATATTATTATTAATATTAACGTAATTCCACAGGCTTCTTTCTTCAAGGCCATAGATGAGTTGGATTTGCAGGGGTTTCTCCCACAGGAACGAAGGTATATCACAACAGAACAGGAGGTAGGAGAATAATAATGTGGTTTTGATGCCACACACACTGGGCTAGTCACGGGTATCAGCAGCAAGAGCTTCTGTCTTGGATGTTGGCCCTTACTCTCCTCTTCATTGCCCAGACAGAGATGCATTATGGTCACTGGGAATGTATCTGCATTACGGACAAAGTACTGGCATATACCAGAGGAGTAATCAAGGGTCTGCATATGTTGCTGGAGGGTAGGGCTGGGATGGGGAGACTCCTATCCCAGTTGCCATTTAAAAAGCACATACCTCTACTCCCCAACAGTGCAAGGGGAGCCAAGGGAGCCAACCTTCCCTGCCTTTCTTTCAGATGAGCTGCTCCAGCGCAACTCCCCATCAGTCATAATCTGTCACTTCCCCTGAGCATTAAGACTGTAATTAATTCCTCATGCCTAGCTATGCAAGGAAGTGGCACTGTATAATCCCTAGCGAGTTGTTCTCCCTGTCATAGCAGAGAATCTTTACAAGAGAAAAAGAAAGAATCTGACAGACATGTGACAGCTCAAAAAACCCTGTAAACATTTGCTTCAAAGCAGAAAAATGCACATGTGGATTTCTTTAGAGGACAGCTTTAGAGCTCTATTATATTGCACTTGCCTTTGAGAAAGAGCAAATAGGGAAGTGTTGCATAGGAAAGTGAAACAGAGTTGCTGCTAGGTAATTGCCAGCTCTTCCTCCTATTCAATGGATTAGCTAATATCTATTTTAGGGCAGGGACAATCATACTTTGCTATCTCCTACTGGGAAAATTCCTAAGACATAAAAGCACGTTATGTGCTTTTCTCCTGCAGTGCACATCCAGTTCATTCTTCAGCTTCTCACCTGATGAGTTGCAACAAACACCTCACCATGGAGAGTCAGTAGAAAGCAATAACCAGCAATACATCTGGTATGTCTGAAATAATCCTCATATCTAAAAAGCTACCTGCTATATCGCTGTGGAGATACGACAGCACTTGCTGTACTGAGAAAAAGCAAAGTATTAGTAACGTCAAAAGTATCTAACAGCAGAGTTACTGAGGAAGAAAAAGGAAGCAGGATTTCTATCCCAGCCTTTTGCACTGCTAGTGCAAAGGAACTTCCCAGTTATACCAATAACAGCTTAAGAACAGCTGTTGAGAAACCAGGAAATAAAATGGATTAAATTCACAGCAGTCAAACCAGTCATTTCTATTTCAGACTTTTGTTGCTTTTCAGGAATGCTTTAATTCTTTTTTTTTTTCTTTTTTTCTTATTTTCCTCCAGGCCTTTGTACTTCCTTTCATATGCTTCTCCCCTTCCTATATACTTCCTTAAGGGAAAGGCTAATAAATATTAGACCTGTTCCACAATGGCTTTTAGGTTTCTCAACAACCCTAAGAAATACTTTTCGAGACAGCATGCACCTACTAAGGGTAGAATGGGGTCAGTCCAATAAATTCTTAGTGTCCATTGAGATCAAACATGCCACACAGCACTCTTTTGCTGTGATATAGCCCTTCTATGGAGTCACGCTCTTAAGCTCCATATCATCTCTTCTCCCTTCATAGAATGTCATTTACTCATGACAGCCAGCAAAAGATTCCTCCATACCTCAGAGATGCAGCCATTCCATACACTGGGTTGCAAAGATTTGCTTTGTGAAAAGCACATTAAAGCATATCCTTTACCCGCAAATTCCTCTGTCAGCACAGCTCTCTGCTGCTGTGCATACCTGCTTCTCTAGAATGACAACCTTGCAGATAACAAATATAGTGGCTCCGAGAGGACATTAGTAGAGGAACCAACAGCTAAAAGGCAGGTGATAAGCCATTAAATTGGCAAGAACATTGGATTTTTCAGGTTGAAGATATTAGGAAAATGAAGTATTTTTTTCAGGCAGGAAGGTATAACTCCAGACTTCCTTGATATTTCTGTGGACCCACATTCCATAAGTAGACTTAAAGTGCAAAGAAATGGATGCCAGCTTTTGAACACAGTGAAAAAAAATCATGAAAACACTATTAAAAGTCTGGAATGGGTAATTCATAGCATCAGTTACCAGTAAGGGAAAATTTCCTGGGTCCGTTACATTAGCCATAGCATTTATTACCACTACTATATCACATAAAAAAAGAAAGTACAAAACATAAGGAAGACAGACAGCAGCAAAGAAAACCAAATACTGCAGAGTGAAATTTCTAGCTCTAGATTAGTTGTAAGAAACATGATATTTTATGGACTGGTCAGTAATAGGAATGGACAAACACATAATGTTCTGATGTGCAGAACATTTGTATTCAGTTGATACTTAGATGATACACAAGGTACAATCACAATTCTTAGTTTTCTGTAAATTTCCATGAGATCACGTTTTCTTAATATAATGAATCACTTCAGTCTCATATTTCAATGTAAAGCATTTATGGCAGTTATGAAACTCAACACTCAGGCTGTGAGTCTGACTGCTGTAGGTTTTGAAGATGGATCACATAAAAGCCTTCAGTTCCTATTCAGAAAATACAACATATGGAATGAAGACTATACATTGCTTTAGCTTTGCAAAAAATATGAAATTAAAAGAACAGAAAAATAATTTGCTCCATAACAACCAGGAAGCATTTGGAAACTATTTACCTCCATTTCTTACAAGCCAGCAAGCAAACAAGCAAACTATGCTCTGCTGTATGCTGCTGCTACAGGAGTCCCAATAGGTGCATTCCTATGAATCATGGTGTTATTACAGCTATCCCTTTATGAACAAATTTGGAGCTCAAGAATCCTGAATTCAGTAAGAAGTTTTCCTCTCTTATCAAATTTCTAGCAATTCACAGTGCTTCCTGTACATTTTTGGAAGTCCAGAAAAGGGTTCTTGAGGACTTGGTTGGACCTACTAACCTTTTTTGGCAGAGCTAAAGAAGAATTTCTCATTAGTCCTTGTGTGTTTTCTGCACAGTAAATACTTCACTAAAAAACCATCAGACAAATATTTCACTAGTCTGATATTAATAGCTCATCTTCAGTGAGAAAACCTCAAGTCTGATTTTCATATTTCAACACCTCTCATATCAGCTCTACATTTTTATGCCTGTTTGATGCATATTATTAATAAAAGGGTTATAAGAGAGAAATGACAGAAAAAGGTAAAAAGATAAACTAAAGAAATGCCAAGAATATAAAAAGGACACTCACTTGTTCAACTAGATATTATATTTATTTTCAGTATTGTCAGTACATGCTCAGCAATGTACAAATATGAAGACAATATCTTTACCACAAAAGGCTTAAGTCTTGTACAATAATATAACTTCCTTGCAAAGCTGGATGACTCAGAATAGAAGATCTTCTCATTTCTAAGTCACTGGTTCATATTCCTCCCGACTTTACAGATTTAAATCTGGTCTACTACCTGGTCAGAAAATATTTCTGGATTTTTTTTTCTCCTCAAAAAATTCACTACCATGAGATGCACTCCTATAAAAAGTCTTATCAGCTACTAAAACATGAATAAGCATAAAGCCTAAATCATTCTTCAGATTATTGTCTTATCTTCAGGGCACTAATGGTCATGGGATATAAAAAGTAAACAAGATAGTGTTTACTCAACCTTAAGAAAAATGTTTAAAAAATACTTAAGGATTTAAATACACCAAAATAAAGAAATTCGAAGTTATAGACCACATAGTTCCTTCTTCTCATACATTACATATTGAATACTTTTTTACTACATTACATGCTTTTAAAGGACTGACATCTTATTAGCAATGTGCAATGTGGCACAGTTATTGTTGCTATGGGAACTATAATTTAAACTTTCTGCTTTATGTACACACATTCTCAGATATAATGATGCTTTCAAGTAATATTTTGTAATAAATTTTCTCTTTCCCCACCAGTCTCCTATGGACTACTTCCTCATAAGAGGTAGATTGTTCTCCGTGGGTGAACTTTTGCCCTTTTTTAAGTCAAAGGGAGTTCTACTGTCAACTTCAGTGGGGGCCATCATTTCATCCCAGACCTCTGCATCAAATACAGTTGCTTAGGAATATGCGTTGAAGATCTGATTCTGATCTTACTTATGCTGAACAGAAAAGGGGAGAGAGAGAGAAACAGAAGAAGCATGAATGCAAGAAAGCAAGACAAAGCAAGAAAGCAAGAGAAAGCACAAAGCAAGGAAGCAAGAAACCAAGCAAGTCTTCTGTTCCATTTCAGATTTATATGCTTTATATGATTTCTTTGGCAATTTTCCCATCATTCAGCTTAACAATATAAATCCAAATGTAATATAATTAGGATAGTTCTTATTTCTCAAGAACTAACTGGTCTGGTTTCTGTCAATGACCTCTTGTCTGTTCTTTTTAAAAATTAAGTCAGACATTTATTAAAGCTCTAAATATAAGTTCAGATGTGATGTGATAGTTGGGCATATCTAGAGGAAATAGTGTCCAAAGAGAGAGCATTAATGGCAAACATTTTGACATCAAAATTTATGGCCTGTCTGCTTTACTTTGCCATTTACAGACTCTGACATGGAATTTCTCTACTTCAGTTGAGCATTTTAAGGGGCTTAGTCACCTTCCAGTTATCTGTGAGTGCTGTACAAATGGAGATGCTCTCAAGCTTCATGAAGGCCTGCTCAGGTCTGACAGGAATTCTCTATCTAGCCCTATAAATATGTGTGTGTGTGTGTGTGTGTATACATATATTCCTATATATGCACTCCTGTGTGATGCACAAGAATTATATATTCCCTGGCTATCCCAAATAAGCCCAACTAACAGATTTACACAACAAGTAAGGAGATAGAGGTCTCAGAATTTGGTATGATTTTTAAAAAACAGTGAGTTTTTAAACATGAATGAATAAGAATATTCAATTTGTAAACTCCTGGGAGTGACTCTCAGAAGACTTGACTATGCACACTTCACAATCAGCAAGAGCGCTAGATATTCATCACCTTTGAAAACTGAAGACTATGTCAATCTCCAAATGTCAGGCTTCTTTTTCATTTATTTGTTTTTTATATATCTTTTAAGAGGAGGTAGATGAGTGTTGAGGTTAAAGTAATGGATAAATGAGAATGATAAAACTGCTCTCTCAGCCTTATCTGACATACATAAGAAATAGCCTTTCAGTAAACACCCTCCTGGAAGACTGGTGTGCCTGCAAAACACACAGTAGAGCAGAGGACCTTACGTGGTAAACTCTTTGGTGAAATCTCCAACATATAATTAGGCAGTATCTGGTGAAAGAGATATTTTTAATGTTCCTGAAACAATCAGTGAAATGCATACAATAAAGGAATAAGAATAAAATTAGAATGGTTTCAAGGAAATAAGTTTAAATATGAAATTGATTTTATTCTTCCATAATGTTTAGAATACATAAAGCCTTTAGAAAACAACAAGTAGATTAGAAATACTGAAAAGTTAAAAATTAACCCTGTTGTAAAATCTGTAATGAAAGCCAACTTTTTTTTTAACTTTGTGCCTCCTGACAATAATACAAATCTTTCAACCTTCAAATATCCACTCCTTTTACACACAACTCACTAACTTTTAAACTGCTTGAAAAGAACAGATAAACACATCAAAGGATCAAAAAGCTGACAAGACTATATTATCTAATGTATGTCATACTTATTGGCATTTTAAAATCTCAGCGTCTGTAGTTTTCTATTGTACACTCAATAAGTACAGTTCCAACTGACTCTTTTCTTAGATCACGCTGCTTTTCCTTTCTAGATAAACCCAGATGATTCTTTATTAAAATTCTTTAAAGCTTACTTTTAAAACGTAAGTATTTTAACTGCCTTTTTTTTGTTATTCACTTAAACATTTACTCCTGATGTATGGTAACAGATTCTTTCTTTCTTTGCCTGACCCCTCACACAAACTGAATTTTGTGCCCGCTGTCTGAAATTAAATATCCATATTATATGGTTTTCTTTTTATCATATGCATATGATATTTAACACATCTCTAGGTCAACATTCTAAGAACTAAATAAAATATAGTATATAAAAGTGAGATATACTTACATGTAAGCAAATCACAGCATACCAACATCTCAGTGTCCTGATGTTATGTCCTAATACATTAAATTCATTCTCACCATTACTTTTCATAACCATTAAATGTTAGATTTTTCTTTTGTTTTTTTTAATACGAGTTTGGGCTCCCCTCCTCGTCCCATCACTGTTACAGACACATACATATACAGCTTCCTCAGACCCAAACTCCACTTTGTTACACAATCTGTGCTTATCCATCTATACCACCAAAGTCCTTGTATTTTCTGCATCAGCAAAGCAAATGCTGAGCTGCCTCACGCCAGCCAGCATCACAGAGCCTGTGCTGAACCTCTTTGCTGAAGTTTGACCCTGCACCTGTTTTGTTCCTCATCTTCTGGGCTCAAAGTCCTCCTGCCAGATAGTAAGACAAAAGGGAACAAAGAAAAGATTTGTAATGGTACTTCCTGAGTCACTTCAGCCACCCAGATCACACTCTGCGTACTCCAAATCCCTGTCTAGGATAATCTGATCTTCTCCTCCCTTTGCTGGAAGGGAGGCTGCGTTCTACAGCAGGGAGAACTGGGTTGGTTCTTAAACCCAGTTTATGAGCCACTGGGTTGAGGCCCATAGTACAGCTTTCAGTAGAAATATATTTGTGCATAATTTGTGTCCAAATTAGAAAGTTCTAATAATTACAAAGTTCTAAAAATTAGAAAGTCAATGTTTAATTGTGTAACACTGTTTAGGGATTTATATACAACCCTTAGAAACTCTGCAGGTATCCAGACTACTATTTTCTGCATGCCACTAAAGTTTGCAAAGAAAGTGCACTGGTGATATCTGTCTCCATTCAAGGTTTTTCAAAATAATGACCTCCTCAGAATTTATATTTTGTCTTGGAAAACTGGGAGATAAGTGGTGTAGGCTGGCTGCAGATGTACATCTCCACTGATACAATTTATCCTACTACAGTTGAACTCATCTTGTCACATTGCACCAATATCTCTGATTTTTGCAGCACATGCCTAGCTCTTTCTCAGACATCATTGCACTTCATATGCCAGCAAATTTTGTAACAACTGACTGAAAGGTGAATAGTATATATTTGGCATATACAAAATATATGTTAACACATTTACCTTTCATTACACCACGGTGCTTGACATGCATTTTATTTAATCAAAATCCGTAATCATTATCTTTAAAAAAATTGTTCAGTATTTTGTCAGGGTTATTTCCTTCCTTATGTTCATAGTATTAGTAGTAGCATCAACTGCTAGCCAGCAGATCAAATACTAACAGAATTTTTTCCCATTGCTGTGTATTTTATTATAGCCTTATAATAAATACATTTTTAAACTTTTAATTTTTTTAAAAGGCTTATGTAAATATTCTCCCCCAAAAACCTTTATTTTTGCAAAGATTATTATTAGGTAACATCTTACAGGAAGGGTCATCAACCTTACAATGATTAGATTCCACTGTGATTAGTTTAAACTTATTGTACTATGAAATTAAATAAAGCTATATTTTAAATAACTGTATGTAAGAGGAATTTGCCTTCTAAGATTATAAATGGTGATATCTTTTACCAATTATCTGCTCAGACCTAGAGTTGATGACCCTTAAACCCAAGATTTTCTATCCACTGTATGTTAAAATAAAATTTATGCATTCTACAGTTCTTGTTCTCTAAGATGTTAAAAGCAGCAATCAAGATTGGAGTCCCATTGTTAGATACTGTATAAACCCATTAACTGGGATTCCACTTAGCTAAGTTTAAAGGTTACAAACCTATTCTAAACTCGTTACTATCAAAGGAGACATATTCAGATGAATTATCATTCATTGCATCTACCTTAGCAAACTATTTTGTGCAATATAATTTTACATATCAAAAGTAGGAGGTAGACTTGTGATTTTTAGAAGCAACTCTCAATAGGAAGGGTAATTAGAACATGAAATTTTAACTCCTCAATCAATGGTTGTGACAGGAACAGGGTATCTCACACACATTTTACCAAAGTCTTAGAATATATTTTTTGTTGCATAGAAGAAATTAGGAAGGGAGCACAACACTGTCCATTTAATTCTGCCTTGTAAGGAACAACTCATGGTTAAAATTGAAAATGAAATGTGTCTCTATGAAAGCAATCAAAAAACAATAGAACATGCTTTAAAGATGGGGGGAAAGTATCACTTTTCCACAGAAAGTGGAAACAGAGGTGTAGAAAAAAGAATAATTACAAAGGAATAGCACAAATTTGTAGGCTTAAAATCAGTAAGGGTAAAGAATTAAATGAGTTGAAATAAGAAATGAGCTTAAAAGGCAAAACCAAACAGTTCAATTAAAAAAAAAATGGGAAAAGAAAGCAAAGGAAAATGTCCTTCAGTTATTTAACAGTCATCATACTTACATAGAACAAAAAACTATGATTTTCCATCATAGGTCAGAGAGAAGGCTGAAGGGCTCAATACATTATTTGCACAGCCTTCACAAAAAATAATTCATGACCAAACACTTAATTAAAGGAATGTTAATGATGGGCTAGGATGGCAAACCAGAATACAGAGAGAACATGTTGTATAAGATATACACTCTGGATGTGTGCAAGAAGGTAATTTAGAATGAAGTTCCCTTAGACTAACTACAACAGTCCATGAAACAATAGTGATTATTTTCATGAACTCATGCAGGGCAGAAGATATCTCAGAAGCCTAGGAAAAGCGAGAACAATTCCTTTGTTTATATCAGATAAAAAGGAGGATCTGGAGATTATTGAGCAGTTGGTCTAATTTCTGTAGCCAAAACAATACCAGAGGAAATTATTATAGATTCAGTTTGAAAACATCTATACAATGATGAAATGATAAACATCCAGCTGGGATTTTAAGGAGTAAATTGTGTTAAATTGATCCAAATTTTTTCTTCTTTTTTTTTTTGACAAAACACCTGACCTGCCAGACATAAGAAAAGCAATAGAAGTGTTATATCTTAATTTTACTGAGGCTTTTGATGCACTCCCAAAAACAGTCTCATAATGCTTAACCAGGAAATACAGTCTACATCAATGATGTCTTATTGACATCCCATGAGTCAGATGCATTCTGCCAAAGCAATGTATCCATTCATCAGCAGGGTTTCCAAGGATCGTGTGACTTTTGGGTTTTGGGGAGGTTTTTTTGCAGACATGGCAATAAATCTGCCTCTTTTTAGCAGTGATGACTGTAAAGCACCAAGTTAAGAAGGGTAGGGATAGGCCACAGGTTATTACAACATGCCATATCATGCTTTAGATTCTAGATTCTGTGAAGGGCAAGAAAAATGGGGCTGCACTGGGATTACTAACCCTCCCAGAGCATCAAAGAGCACAGTTTATATTCTCTAGGGTGGCTCTGCAGAAATTAGCTTCCACTGGAGAAGCTTAGTGACAACTGGATGATCACTAAGTTGTAGGCAGACCCAGAGATACTGGGCAATTGAATAAAGCTCCCTAATGTCCACCATAGTATCTGGATTATCTGTTTTTCCAGTATCTTTAATATTTCAGCTAATGAAAAGTACTCTTTAGAGTTATGCTCATCCCACAGAAAAACTGGATGGGTAAAAGACTCTTAGTGCAGGCTTAGTTCTTCTTAGCCATAATACAATACTAAGGAAACAGGAGATGGAATAGAGAGTACTCTAATGACATTTGCTGAGGAAAAAAAAATTGTGATGGGTTGTAAACACTTTGAAGAGAAGTACCAGAATTTTAAATTATTCTATTACATTTTAAAGATGGTCTAAAAAACATTGCCATGAGATTGACTGAAGATGTGTCTTTAGGAAAGAGTAACTGAATAATATTTCTGCAACCGTTTTGCAGTAAAGATTTTCGTCATTATAGCTGATCACAAACAAAATATGAGATAATGTTGATGGAAAAAAAAGACAAGTGTATTTGAGAGATGTAATACAGAGATGTATTAAGAGATGTGTTGCATATAAAACATGAAGGAAATGGACAATTCATTTGTTCTTCTATCAGTTGCTGAGGTCGCAGCCGGAATACCACATCGAAATTAAGAAAAAAAGAAATCTACTGTAGAGAATCCAGGAAAGACCAAACAAGTGATACTAGGTATCAAAAATAGATGTAGATCTCAGTGCAGGTAAAGCAATGCTTCTGGGAGAAGAAAAAAAACCAAAACTGTCCTAATTTTATGCACATGGGGATGGGCTCTGATCTAACTGTTACCACACAGTAAAGGTATAATTGGGAAAATTATTAATAGTTTGAACAAAGGTCAGCTCAGTGTCTATTAGCAGCCAAATCCAATATCACTCATTGTAAGGAATAGAGAAGAAAGACCAGAAATAGTCATTCTGTTATAATATAAAACTGTGGTGTATCTCCTCTTGAATACTGTGTGCAGTTTTAATATAGATGCCTAATATGACAGATCTTGATAGAGATTGAAAATGGTACAGTAAAACTGACAAAGGTTTAGAGAAAAGCAATACATTTGTTAAGCAGACTTGGATTATTCAGCCTGGGAAAGAGATAATTGGGCAGAAGAGAGTGACGAAGAACTAAAAAAATTGTGAACAGCACAGAGAAGGTAAATAGGGAACTTCCAATAGGCAACGTAGGGAACATCAAATAAAAAGTGATTGGTAAGTTCAAAACTGACTGGTTCTTTAAACAGTGCACAGGGAAGCTTTGGAACTGCTTGCACAGGATGTTGTGGATGCTACAAGTTTCAGACGGTTTGAAAAGTAATAAAACTTACGGAAGAACAGTCTAGTGAAAAGTTTATTCCAAGACATCATCAGCCTCAAGACGTTTCTCAAAGCTAGAAGAATATTCTGGAGAAGTGTCCCTATGCCTCTGTCTTCTCTTCAGATTCCCCTCTGATGTGGTAGGGTAATCCTGTGATAAATAAGATCTGTCAGGAAAAATAGAAGGCCCTTAGCTTTTCTAGTATGGAAAAATTAGTCTAAGTGTAAGAAGCAGCACATAAAAACTGCAGTGCCGTATGAAGTTCTTTAGAAGGAACAATGATCATTTTCAATAACTTTAGAAGCAAAAGAAAATAATTGCTTAATTTTCACTAACATAATTTACTATTATGAATTATTATGAAAAATATTCTGGCTACATAGATATCAAAGCACTGGAATAGTCTTTCTAGGGAGGTTGTAGGATAGCTTTCAGCCAGGTTTAGAAGAATAAGACAGACAAACATTTGTTAGAATATAGTTGATCTTTTTTCTTCGCAGAAAAACTGATTAGACCATTCTCCCATCTTCATTTCTATTTTATGACTACAATTTCCACCAGAGTAGATGAAAAAATTAAAGATGTATTTCAATAAAAGATGCCCCTTAACTAAAAAACACTTCAAAGTTAATCAAATTAATTAAGTAGAGGTTTGAGACAATACATATGGTGCTTCATTGTTTCAAAGGATGTGATGAATAGAACTGAAGATTTTATAAGAAAAATGTTCTGGCACTTTTTTATCATTTAAAATCTATTAGATAGGAAGAGAAAGGAAGCCTGAGTGATGGAAAATTAAATATGAGCATAGAACTGAGCCTCAGTGGATGAGTATTAGCAGAAGGTCACCTCTCGAATAAAGAGAGAATATAAACTCCTGTTATCTTGTACAAAGTCAGTTTTGCAGATAAATATAGCATACTTCAGACTCCAGGACTACCCAGGCAGTGCTCTTCAGTTGAAAAGAACTCCAAACACCAAAATATTAAATGAGAAAGCATTTTTCAGCATTAATCAAACCTAAATTTTTAATGAGAGAAAACAAAGAAATACCAGTTTTGTTCATCAAGATGCTAAGTTCAAAACCTTCCATTTTGTTTAGAATAAAGCTTCAAAACACAAGGTAATGTGAGGTCCCTCCAGAAGAAGCATTGTTCTCTTTTCAGAGTGGGAATAGATGCACTTCCAACAACTTCCTCATGTCATCTGATTGTTATCAGAAGCTTTGCCCATTAACTGAATCCCTCTTTATTTTCCCTCTTAATCTCACTTTGTCTTCTTTGTATGCCGTGGGATGAGGGATAAGGATCCGACTTCCTCTGGTGACTGCTGCTGTAGCAGACTAGTGAAGCATGATGCCAGGGTATGTTAAATCACTACTTTTATCCTGTTTATCCTTGGATAACTGTTTTCAAAAAGGATGCAGTGCAAAGGAAAAAAAATGTACAAAATTAACTTTTACAAAGAGTAATTCTCTTTCCCATCATCACTGGGTTGGTCTTAGAGTTTCCAAACCACTAACTTAAAAGTAGAAATTGGTGAGAGCTAAAACACATACACACACACAAAAGATAACTGAGTAGATTAACCTGTATGCCAATGAAATCTAGGTCAGGTTTAATAACCTTCAAATTGCAGCTGACACAACGAATATTAAGCTAGTCAGCCATGAGAGATGCCTTCATGAAGCCAAGCCAATTTAGTTTTTTAGAAGAAAATTCATTACAACATACTGATGTTTATGTGATTTTCCCTGTACAAATGGGTTTTAGCGTTTCTAGCAAACTCATCACAGATAATTAACAGTGGATCTTTAGCAGCAATATTTGTAAATACTAAAATAATCTATCAAGAAGGCCTAAGTTAGTATTTTTTCCAGCACAGATTTTTACCAAAAGGAGGAATGAAAGGAAGGCAGGCAATTGCTTTCCTTCTAAAATGTAATTGGAAGAAGACTTCCAGTAAATTGAGAGTTAAAGAGAATTATCTTCTGAAAGTACTATTGAGTAAAATTTCCCACAGAAAACAGTAATTAAAAAAAGGTCTCGGTTAACCATTTTCTAAATTCAATACATTTTAATCATGTTTTTTTTGTCTTGTGAAGGCAATATATTTATTTTCTGGAATATATATATATGTATACAATACTCCATTTTAAAAAAAAAAAGTAAAATGTGGCACTAAGCAGCATTGAACTTGTTCTGGGAGGAGAACTGGCTTGATAATCTGTGGTTTACATATTTCAGTCATAACGATGTTATGAAATTTGTTGGAAAAGGACACAGAAAGACGATGACTAGTCTTCTCTGTGCTGGCGCCTTGTATAATACAATAAATATTCA
The DNA here is from genome assembly GCF_000690835.1 of Fulmarus glacialis. NCBI lineage: Eukaryota > Metazoa > Chordata > Aves > Procellariiformes > Procellariidae > Fulmarus > Fulmarus glacialis. Next base: position 3,798 of record NW_009199857.1, on the reverse strand, counting down.
ACAAATATAACACCTGATAAAAAGTTAACATTGCTTCGAATAGTAATTATTTAAACCCAGATACCTGAGCCTCAGGCGGGGGGCAGACCCCCCAGCCCCCCCCCCAACACATCCCACTCTAGGATTTCTACTTTGGATTTCATGCCCCAACAGACTGTGCCCAGTTCTCGCACCTGATAAATTTTTGTACAGATTTCATGTCCTTTTTCATTCTCACAGGATACCGTGGCTGCTCCACAAATATTTCTCTGCTTATGGGGATGGGCAACCTGCTGTAGCCGACCCTGCTTGGGCAGGGAATCTGGACTAGATGATCTCCAGAGGTCCTTTCCAACTTCACCCATCATTGTGATTCTATGATGATCCAGTTCTATGAGCTCATGAATGGGCTCAGAAGAGATTTATTAAAAATATTCAGATTTGAAAAAATGTCCCAATCTCTGCTTCCCTTAAAGACCAGACAGAAGACTTGCTATTTCTCTAACCATTTTCCCTCTTCTCCTCCCCTAGGAATTTTAGGAAAAGGAAATTATATTAACCAAAACAAAACCAACAAAAAATCCACTGTTCAAAATGGATTAAAGCCTCATTAAGTAGCAACCGGGACTGTTTTCAGCCAGTATGATTTATGAATTTTGTTTGCTTTGTGCCGTACACAAGCAAACAAAAGAACTGCTCTGGAACTATTCCCTGGGGGAAAAAATGTATGCAGAACAAGTTCAATTTTAAGACTCTCAGGCTGCATTTAACAACAAAACTATGTAAAAATATTAATTTTCATTGGATCTTAATTGAAATAGTATGATGTAATTATTCATACATACTGAAGTGTGTATGTTCTGCCCAACATTATCTTCACTAGTTTTTGATGTTTCGCCAGACTGATAAATTTGAAAGCAAAGAATTTTCAGAAAGCTTGTTAATCAAGCAAGTGGTTGCATAAAAAAATCTGGGTTTTACATACAGGAATCTGCATCAGATCTATCTGGTGCTTACTATTCCAGCACTGCCTGTGAATTGATAAAGGTAATGTTAGCTCTTTAAATATTTTTATGCTTTTTATATAGAAGGTGTTCTTATGTCATCCATAGACCAACTTTAAAATCAAAATATTGTCCTCAGCTTCTCTCCTAAATGTAATACTAAAATAAACACAATGTTAAACAAGTACTTGTCTTCATTTTAAAACAATGAAAATGTCACCTACTGTACAAGGAATCAATACTGTGTATCTTAACAGAAATAATTCACACATGTGCTTATGCAGTATCTTAAAATTGTATACTTTGACTTGAACACCACAAGTATCTTCTGATAATGTGAACATAAGTAGGTAGACAGCATTCTCTTTTTGAAGACTGATCAAAGAAATGGCTATCAAAAGGGATATTTGCTATTTAGAATCCAATTTATCTGGCCATTAATATACAAAAAATCTGCTTTAAAAAATCCCTGAAGCTACCTTTAATTCTGATTGTCCTGACAACTCTGATATTCTTTACCAGAAATACGGTCCTCATGTCTTCTAAGCCAACAATTAAATGTGAAAAGAATGGTATTATCATCTCATGCAAAATGTATCTAGTCATTTGAAAAAGGTCTAAGAAACTGGTGACATGATTCATATACATATGCTGGTGACATGATTCACCTCATTCTACCTTTTGCAATTAGGCTGAATCTACATTATTTCTGAGAGCTAATTGTCCATCCCCTTTCCTAGAAACCTCTAAGTATTCCTATTATGGGAAGTTTAAACTTCTTTCTATAAACAATTACCTTGAAAGATTGTATGAGTTTGGAACCAGGTTTAAACAGGTAGCTGAAAGACTAATTATAAAGGGACTAACTAGGTAGCTGCTAGATATTACACAAGGAAACATTGTTTGGATTCCGTAGTTTATAGTGAGGAAAACCTTTTGTTGTTAAGAAATGCTGCAATAATAAACAAATCTTCTGTACAGCATTTGATGGACAGCTTTTCTGTGAAGTAGAAGAATGCACCTTAAATTAATACAAGGATTTTCTTTTCTGCATATGTAAACATCATGATTATATGTCTAATTAGGCATGCAACCATGCTTTAAAACTATAACAGGTGATACCTAACAGCAAGAGAATAGTTGCATACTTAAATAACAGCCTAGAGAGAACCAGATGAGCCAGAGGCACCAGCATCTATTTAAATATGCTATGCCATTTTCAACATAATTAGTTTTCTAATTGCAAACCCAAACTTAGTCAATGCATTTGCACATGTAATTAATTACAGTTTGTTTAAAAGCACTTCATTTGTAGTGCTTTAGTCTTCATTTCCTGCAAATCACATTACCAAAGGATAGATTTGATTTTCAAAAACAACAGAGACAAATACATAAAATGAAGAAAGGCATTAAATAAAAGAAAGCACTATAGGGTAATATACCATTAGTGCTATCTAGAATTTCAGAAACACACCTTTTTTTTTTTCTGGAACTATTTTAACTATTTCAAGCTGCAATATATCTAAATTCTAAGTTATGTGTTAAAAGACTCTTTAAGCTTTCTATATAAATAGAGCATCAATTATACAGGTCAGATTCACATTATAAACTTCATGCAGGCAGGTAATTGTGACCAAATAAAGCCCTTATTTATTGGTATTTATTATTTGTGTCATACTAGCACCTAGAATCTCTACCAACAGATCTGGAATTACTGTGGCAGCTTTTCTATCATTATGTCCCAACAGGTTTACAATCAAAGTATAAAAGTTGCACTGAATGCAAATCAGTGGACAGGCATACAAAGAAACAAGGAGATCACTACAAAGAGCAATACAAAAGCATCTTCTGTAACGTTGCAAATATTATAAAGATTGTCACAAGCAGCTAAGCAAATGGATTTACAGAGGTTTACCTTTTTTTTTTTTTGTGGGAAACATCAAATTAGACAGTATTTACTTGAATTATTAAAGTAGTGGTCAGAGGAAGTTCTTCCTCTGAGAAGAGGCAGAAGAGACAGAAGTCAAGTTCTGTGTACTGCAAGACAATGCAGAAAATAATAACGACTGAAAATGAAGAAAGAACTGAGTCTTGAGAATGATTTGCAACTTGTGCATGACAAGATGATTTATGGGTGGACTCAAAGAAACAGAGGTGACAAGATAAATCTATGAGCAAGAAGAGTCCCAAAATCCCCTCTCTAATATCGCCGGCAACCCCCTAAAAAATAATGTATTTGCATTTGTAAAGACCAGAGAAGTCAGAGCTACAGTAATCAAGTCTAAAGATACTCAGCCTTTACTAGACTTTTACTTCTGAAGAGACACAGAACCCACAGACACATTTTAGAGCTATAAAATATTCTTTATGGTGAGAGCCTAGAAGGCATAATTGCAGCCTGATATGAGGACTGACAAAATCATGCAGTGGATTTTGGCACATTGACCCAAATGAATGAGATGAAACACAAGCAGAGACAGTGTGACACACACTGAGAAAGGAAACAGTGATACAAGCCTGGATGTAGGGCAAATAAGAGCACTGGAATGGATGTCAAATGGGAGTTGCTGATTGCACATCCACAAGAAGGTGTCAGGGAGGCAGAACAAGATTTTACTTTGGACAGTTGGAAGCAGATCTGGAGTAAAGATAACTCTGTCTTGCAGTTACACGAATGACTTCACCTAAGGTAAACTTAATGATGGTGACAGCACAATATATATCCAGAACCCTGGATATATGTTCAGGAAAATAACTTATGCAGAGTATTGGGTCACAACTTAAATCTGATTTAGTGATGGGGTGTTGTGGTTTA
>NW_009199856.1:5398-11330 GCF_000690835.1 Fulmarus glacialis | reverse complement strand
GGGGGGGTGTCTGACTGAGCAATTTGACCTCAACTCAACTCCACGGGCTGCAAAAGGGTAAGAAAGCAGCAATTTGCCTAGTCATGTGCTGAGGCATGCTGGGAACTGGCCGCTCTTCAAAGTCAAAGAAGAAGGCACCTCACAAAATGCCAGCTAGTGCCAGTTTTAAAATACGGGTTTTTGTAACGTCCGGATTCCCGCAGCTGGAGGGAGGGAGCTGGGCTGGGTGCAGCACAGCGCATCCTGACGCTAAAACCCCTGGCAAGTTGGGCTGACATACTTTGTTGCCATGCTCACGTCAAATGGATTCCCAGCTGGGAGAGATGCTTTCCTGTATATCTGGATATACTGTATTTCCTAGGATATCCCAGGAATTTTACCGACACTTTTCCGTGCTATTCCATGGATCTATAAACACCAGCAGGGCCCTTCCTGCTCTTTCTGTTATCTTCGAGTTTAGGTCTTACATTTATAAAAAAATGCTGGTAAGTGTAGCCTCTGCTGAATCTGGCCATGGGGACGCAGGTGCTTCTGGATCTTTCCAGAATGACCTTTTTTTTTTCACAGTTGTCTCCCATAAGAGGAGGCTGAAGGCGATGACCACGTGGTCCCATTTATCTATACAGCGTTGGGGACCAGAGGCCAAGAGCACCCTACTGCCTTACCCAACTTTTAAGAGCAAGAAGGGGGTCATGTGAATTAGCAGGAGGCACCAGAAATGACCAGGGCTCTGATGGGTTGCGATGTCAGTGTCTCCCCTGAGGAAGAAGGAGCAGTCTGTGAGACCATCCAACGCACCACGTGCACCAAGCACTTGCTGACAAGACGGCAGCAACCGCTAGGTAAGATTATGACGCATCGCACAAGCAAATTTCTAAGTCATCTGGTTAAAGCAAGACTTAAGTTTGGGACCTTTTCCTGAAAACGACTGTGACTTGGCTTGAAACACCATACGAGGAGGCCAAGAGGCATGTATGACCGCAGCTAAACATGCCTGTGAATAAGGGCACCTGCAGTGAACACCACTAACTGGGCAGTGAGGGAGGAAGCACCGCAGGGTCACGTACAGTTTAGCCAGTCTCACAGAGAGACGCGTTAGCAACCTGCAAACTGGGCAGGGGACATAGCAGCAGCGGCTCAAGCAAGTGCTGACATGTCTGAACGGCTGGCGTCCGGTGCAGGCTTGTACTGCGGAGAGGTTGTTCCCTGTTCGCACAGGAGATGAGAAATGAAATTCAGCGAAAGGCACTCCCCAGAGGGGGGTACTAGGATGACGCTGCAGATGTTTGGTTCACCAAGATAACGCCAGCCTTCCTCCCCTTTCACCGCCCCCACGATAGCAGCACGGTAAGGGGCTGGGACCAAGACACATGCCGAGCCGGTGACAGCCTCAAGTGTGCAGAAATGAATGATGACTGCCCTTGGGGGGTTACTGCTGGGCTGCACCTAAATGAGTTACATTATTAAAACAGCAGACCATTTAAGTCCCACCGTCTGCACCTTGTCTTTCCCCCGCACGTCCAGAACAACCCTCCTGTTCATCACCCTCCACCTGTTGCCAGCTGTAAAAGTTTAGTGTTCCTATTTCTAACACAATCCTAACCTAAGCGCAGACAGTAAAAAACACAGTGCTAAAACCAGTTCTTCTATTTTTACATTTGTTTCAGACTGGAATTCGCACAATTTTCTAACCATATGCTTTACGGGACTTACCAGTCCTGCAGGGCTCACAGGACTCATCAAACCTAGAACTGAAGAGTATACTTGCTTCTGAATTCTGCAACGCTTATGTTGTCCTATAAATCACTGCCTCCACTCCCCAGCTGCTCATCAGGAGCCAGTATTTTTTCACACCTGCAGCACTTAGGACTTTAAGACACATCTACAGCAATTGTTATTGTGGGATGGTTTACCAAGGCAAAGAACAGCTTCGACTTTTTTTTTGTATAAACACAGCAATCCAGTAATTTTGCTAGATGGAGAACCTGGTAGGGGAAATCACCTTGTTGATATTTAAGAATAACCTTTATACCTTCCAACCAGAACTTTCACTTCATATCTCCATTTCTTATGAATATTTCAGGAAGTAGGCCATATATAATTAAAGACATCTGTGACACTTGTAATGCTCAAACCCCTGCAATAGCTGACAAAGAGCATTAACCCTGAAATTACATTTTGCAGTCCTTCTTCTTCCCAACTCCTTCAGCTCCTCTCTTACGAATTAGTCAAGTGGAAGACTTCAGCCATGTTCTTAAACAATTCCTGGTAGGAGGGCGCAAGCCACTGCAGCCCGCGTTGCCTCGTGCTAAATAGATGCAGACAGGTACAGCCTGAACAGAGTTCAGTAGCTATTCAGAGAAAATTATCTCTAACCTCAAGTCAGCCCTTTATTTCTGCAGAGGACACATCAGACACATGTTTAATTGAGAACACGCTGCTAGAGTTAACCACAGGCAAAACTGCTGTAACCGAGATTAACACAAGTACGCATTTAAAGCCTCTGCTGAATTGGGGCCTTAAGTGAGTACCTCACTTGGGAGCGGGGAATTATCATCAGAATACCTGCATCTGTAATAGGCCACGGGGAACTGCTTTCAAAATTGCTTCTGAAATACTCTATTTTCAACATCCTGTTATCAACTCTACTTGGGAAGCAATGGATTTAATTTAGAGAGACAGTTCAGCAAAACAGATGGGCTCCGTGTCACTTCTGGGCTCCTTCAAGACCTGTTGCCTTCCTGCATTTTGAGAAAACTCACCAATACCGAAGGGAACAATAGTTATGAATCCCATATGCTTTGAATACATAAAACACCTATATTCGAGTCCTAAAGCTGTTTGGCAAGCCCTTCTTCCTTCTGTTCCTGAGGGAAACTAGGCTGTAAGACTTTGTGACCTCTTCGCTTATCGTATTCATCCATTCAACACTACTGACAAAGTGACTCCTTTCTTTGATGGCTTGCGATGAGCCCTGCCAAGTTAAATAAAGGGCTCCCTGCTATTAATCTGCGCTGTTAAGGTCTCTTATTTGGCTGAACCTGTTTGCTGAACAACTATAATAGCCATAAATACTTCAGATTAACTCACAGTAGCCCCAAAGCAAAGACAAGCTATAAATTTTCAGGACAGGTGACAATTTCCAAAGTCTGAAGGAAAAGAAAGACTCTCACAGCTAAGTGGCTGGAGCGATGGTTGCACTTCCCAGCTCTGCTTTCAGTCGCCGACAGCACAGATATAAACATTAAAGAGCACACCCAATCAAGAAACTAGCCAAAATCATCCTTTAAAGATTAACAAAGAGGGATGCAACTCCTAACAATGCAAGAGCAATGGGTCTACAGTTTTAAGGATTGCTTACTTCTGAAGCCGCTGTCTTCATTGCCATGACCTGGCACAGCCTCTGTTGCACTGATGTGTTGTTCAGTATCTCTGTTCATGTCCCCAGGCAACCGGTGGCCTTGCTGGAGCAGGGGGGGTTGGACCAGATGTCCTCCAGAGTTCCCTGCCAACCTCAACCAGTCTGTGATTCTGTGATCTACCAGTAATGAACAGGGACGCACTCTTCTTATTCAGACCCAGATCCTCCTACACAGCCCAGGAGGCAGGTCGGCCGCTTTTCTGATGCTTTTTCAGTACTTCTTTCCAGGTCCCTGTTCAAGGACCCTTTTGGCTGTTTCCACCCTACCAAGTGTGCATGTTCCTCAATGCACCCAGGAGTCCTGGTCCCCCAGGACACAACCTGGCTGGGCTGAAAACCCAGGGCGCATCACCTTCTCCTTCTGTTCCTTCATACAAATGCCCCTAATAAGAAGTATTGAATGTGGATTACCTTATCATTTATTCTTAACTCATTTTGAAGGCTTTAGGGCATTAAATAACCTGATAGTAGAAGATAATTTTAGACATTTTAATAATATACATTGCAGCTTAGCAAAGCTATGTGTTGAAGTTATAGTCTGTGTATGCCCAGCTCAGCTTTAATCACTTCAGTAGAAAATGAGACAATCAAAATATGATTCAGAAGAAAGAAATGAGCCAGGGCCTTTCCACTGGCAAATATTAGAAAACCAGATTGATCACAAGCAGCCAAGAGAGAGATTCGCGTGCCTTGTACAGAAGGAGCAATAGACCGTTCATATTAGCTACAGATGAATTTGTTTGTCTTAGCAGACAAACAATTTCCTATCAGTAACGGTGGTTATTTATAAGGGTAAAATAGCAATGTTTTATATTGAAATAAAATAACAAAATGAAGGTTTCACTCCGAGGCAGTAAGTTGAAGTGAGAACAACATTTCCTTCTTAATAGACTGACCACTCGCTATCAATCTGCAAAGAAAAATACAACTCTTGAATAAAAACATTTACATTCTTCTTCATTTGCTTTCCTTCTTGTTACAGGAGCCGCTTTGCCAGATGGTGGTTAGCAGATGAGCAGTTTCCAATGATGTGGCTCCTTTCGACCTGTATTGCTAATGCACATGATATTTAAGGGCTACCGGTCCAGCACAGAACTTCTGTGGCTGGGTGGCAAATCCCAACCCTTTCAGAGGGCTAGGTGACAACTCATCAAGAGCACCACCAAAGGAAACCTGAGAAAGCTGCAGCAGCATAGGGATTTATTCCCTCCTGACTTTTCTGGGAGGATTTCAACAGGAGAGGGCGGTGCAAGCACAAGTGAACATCTCCCAAGAAATAATTACAGCATCCTTAATCATAGGTTTCAACAAGAGAAACTACCTTGGTGTCCCTTCTTCTGGGTTCTCGGAAGGACTGCATACTCCATGGGTGGGGTTTACTCTGGACAAGCACTGATTTACAGCAAAGTTATATTTTTACTAAAACTGTCCTATAAACAACAACATCTGTTAGAGGAAAGAAAAGGATTTTTTTTAGGGTTTCTCCTTTTCCATTCAAATTCATAGAAACAAGTTTTCAGAGAAACTTCTAGGAGCCTCCAGGAAACAGACGGAGCTTTGACACAAACTCTTATCTTGCCTTTTTTTTCCCTAGCTTATTCATCAATTCTCTAACACTGGCAATAATCTCCATGGATAAATGAAATGTACCAAATGGTTAATATTTTGCGAACTTACTAAGCACGTCCTGTTTTCCCATGGCAGATGTATCTAAGAGCATCAGTTTCCCATATTGGACAAACATAAGGAGAACTCCCCCATATTTTATCTGCTGCAGTAGGCACCAAAAAGGAGGATCACATTTCAAGTCCTCAGTCCTTCCTCAGAAAAACAGACTGGTTTCTCTTTCAAGCCTTCCATGAGGGTCAGGGGAGAAATGGTTAAAAAAAAAATTATATTAAGGACAGCAGAGGCAGTATCACGATTTCCATGTTTTCCATCTTCTCCAGATATGGAATGATTTCTTCTAACAATACAGAACAGAGTACTGTTTAGCAAGAGAAGTAAATTGAGGCTGTGCTTCATCTTTTTTCTTTGCCAACACAATGGAGCTGTCAGTAATATAACCTTGAATGTGTTCATTTTCACACATTAACCCTTTGAGTCCTGTAAATATAAGCAGTCTTTTTGTCTCACGGGGAGAAAGTGCATTTTAAACTCCTGAAACAATGGAGAACAGAAATTTTAATTAAAGTTTTCCTTGTACACATGCACAGCTAACCCTCCCTTTAGCAAAGAAAAGCCCTTTTTAAAATTAAAGTTATCATGCTGAAATTATTAACGTAACTCCCGGGAAAAATGCATAATCTTTGCATATCAAATGCCAAAATGACTAAGTGAACTATGCTTAATAAATATTACGTTTCCCTTCGAGTTCATACACTCAGTTAATCACGCACTGATAGGCAAAAAATATTTGTAAAGCTCTAAGTATTGCAACTTCAGCATTTTAAATCTGACTGGTGTCGTGGTCTTTCTGGGTCCCTGAAGGTCTCACATCTTCTCTCATCA
>NW_009199856.1:0-5367 GCF_000690835.1 Fulmarus glacialis | reverse complement strand
GCAGGAATAATTTGGAAAAGACCGGGACTCTCAGATCAACAGCGCTTTTCCACAGCTGCCAAGTCGCATGCCGTCCTGCTGCTCGGAGGTGAATCGCTGAGGCCGTTCATCTGCGCCGCCGAGGGGCCGCCATGCCTGCGCTCCTGCCTGCCCTGCTGCCTGCAGCTCGCCGGTACTGATTTTTGTTCTGTTTTGGGGCAGCGGAGGCATTTTTAGTGGGTGCCTGGGCTGGCTGCGTGTTCACACTGCATGATTCCCACTGAGCTAGTACCCATAAGTTACCGGTTTTGACCCCAGAGCTTGGCGCGGGGCTGATTCCTTATTTCAGGGTATCAATATTTTGGTGTGCAGGGGAGAGAATTTACAAGAGGAAATACAGAAAATGCTAGGCCCTATGTCTGTATTTTTGAGGCACATCTTTTCAAGCCTGACTGTTTATTAGGCTCGCTTAAAATGAAATCTCAGGCTCTCTCAATACCCTAAAGGGTGCAGCAAAAAGTTTACGTCATTATTTGTTTTGCATACTTAGCAAGAAGATTGAAATGTCACTGCAAAAGAAAACCTTGACCACAAAGTTACCATGGGTGCGCGATTCTGCATAGGTGAAGGGAAGACCCAAAAGTAAGAGCAATTTCATTCTGTCTCCTATATTTATCACCACTCCTCCACCCTGGAATCAGCTACATCCAACCCTTGATTCACAATATACATAACCACAATCAAAGGATGCAAAGTCCTTCAGTCCAATTAGGGGATACATTGATCCATGACATCCACCTGTCCCTATCCTCTCCTCCTAAAATTCAAGGTGCACTTGCATCCCAGCTGCAATGGTCCTCGGCCGTAACTAAAGTTCCTCTACAAGGTCTTTTACCTTGGGAGACTGGTCCTGGTCTAGCCAGGCACCTTAATAGACATATGTCATCTTTAAAAAAACAAAATAATAAAAGAAGTTCTGAGCACAGTCTTATCATTTAGCAGCTAAGTATATAGCAGCTGTATTTAAAAGTAGCCACTACCATCCAGTGAAAGCCAATTAATTATTTAGATATATTTGTAGGATTTATAGGGCAACTGAAGCCAAAGCCAGCTAATTGAAATCCTGATAACAGATTGAAGCCTGCACTAGATCCTATGCTGTGAAATGCAAAGTCTTTATTAAATAAAGCCATTAGGAGGATGATAATCCCTGTGGCCTTAAATATCAATAATGTGCAATGTAAATAATAAAAGGCAAAAATCCAATTTTCATGCAGTGAACTTTCAAATACTGCGCTGTTTCCATTAAATTACCTTTTATTCAACATATTCTAATGGCACTGAGGGCACATCAGGCTTCCTTGTAATACAGTTATTGTTCAGCATAAAAACTGGCTTTTAACTTGAAACAGAAATGTGAAATATTTTATTTGGTTTCTCTCATATGTCAAATGACATGAAAATTGAGAACAAAAGCTTCATAGATGCAATAAAAGAGAAAATAAGCAAAGGAAAAATAAACACATGCAAACAAAAAAGACCCAGAATGTGAAGACAAAAGAAAGAAACAGGGTACATAATAGAAGTTTTCCAGTTAATTTTACAGCAATTTAATACTAGGAAATAGAACAGGAAAACAATTTCAGTAACTAAAGTAACTAAACTTGGATACAGGCCAAATGGAGCTGTAGCACACAGTAAAGGAGGTGAAACTCATCAAAGCTCTTTAACCAGAACAAAATTTGGTGTGAAATGTCTGTCATGCTCCTTCCAAACACGAGGACGACGACAAGAGCTTGAGCGCATCAAGTGCTACAACAGCGCAGTGCTTGAGCCTGGAGGCACGCGATCGCTCCCTGGCTCTGCCGCGCTGGTTGCGGGTCACTTTGGACGTGCTTTAACTTCTCATCTACAAAGGGAGCACTGGTATTTACTGTTTTCTATAAAGTATTCTGTGGAGTTAAGAAACATTAACTAAAGATACCTCTGTTTATTAAAGAACATGAAACTGTAACATACGGTCAAGAATTTACTATTATTGTTCAGAAACAGAATATCCCTGTTGGGAGATTTAAACAATCCATTAAGGATGAGAGTATACTTGCTATGGACGTCGAACAATTTTTCCACTATAAACCTTTCTGCAAATCAAAAGAATTCTTCCAGCAAAGCTGTGCTGAAAGAAAGAGAAAAGAATGACTCCGTATTTATTCAATTCTGTATTCAATTTGGAAGCATTATACCCAAAGAAACCCTTCAGCACGAAAATGCAATTTTCCTTACAGCATCTTCACTGCATCAAGATGTTTAAGGAATCAACAGTAGAGATCAGAACTACCGTAACCTCCCAAAACACATAAACATGCATTTTACAATATTTACTTTTCACTGTCTGTAGCTGTGTCTGCCACGTCCTATTTTCAGTGCCCATTCTGTGGTCGTAGAGTCACAGAATCCAAGAATGGTTTGGGTTGGAAGGGACCTTCAAAGATCATCTATCTAGTCCAACCCCCCTGCAGTGAGCAGGGACATCTTCCACTAGATCAGGTTGCTCAGAGCCCCGTCCAACTTGACCTTGAACGCTTCCAGGGATGCGGCATCCATAACTTCTCTGGGCAACCTGTTCCACTGTCTCACCACCCTCATCGTGCAGAATTTCTTCCTTACACCTAATCTAAATCCACCCTCTTTCTGTTTAAAACTGTTACCCATCATCTTATCACTACAAAGCCTGCTAAAAAAATCTCTATCTTTCTTATAAGCCCCCTTTAAGTACTGAAAGGCTGCAATAAGGTCTCCCCAGAGCCTTCTCTTCTTCAGGCTGAACCCCAGTTCTCTCAGCCTTTCCTCATAGGAGAGGTGTTCCATCCCTCTGACCATTTCGTGGCCCTCCTCTGGACCTGCTCTAACAGGTCCACATCTGTCTTGGAGGACTCCAGAGCTGGACACAATACTCCAGGTGGGGTCTCACAAGAGCAGAGTAGAGGGCAGAATCACCTCACTTGACCTGGTGGCCATGCTTCTTTTGATGCAGCTCAAGATACGGTTGGCTTTCTGGGCTGCAAGCGCACGTTGTCAGCTCATGTCCAATTTTTCATCCACCAGTATCCCTAAGTCCTTCTCCACAGGGCTGCTCTCAGTCCATTTTTAACCCAGTCTATACTGATACAGGTTCAGAACCTTGCACTTGGCCTAGTTGAACTTCATGAGGTTCACATGGGTCCACTCCTCAAGCCTGTCCCTCTGGATGGCATCCCTTCCCTCAAACGTATCAACGGCACCACTCAGCTTGAAGTGTCAGCTGCAAACGTGCTGAGGGTGCACTCAATTCCACTGTCTATGTCATTAATAAAGATATTGAACAGTACCAGGCCCAATACAGGCCCCTGAGGAACACCACGTTACTGGTCTCCATTTGGACATTGACCATTAATTTGGTCCACCTCTGCTCCAATGCTGCTTATGCGCAAAATGGGTAGGGAGCGTCTGGGGTTTGCTCAGAAACAGCTCTGCACCACAGGCAGTCTGCCACCCCGTGCGGAGGGGCTCCTGGGGCCAAGGGCTGATGGCGATGGGGCGGAGAGACAATGTCAAGAGGTCATAGGGGTGATGGCAATGGGGCCGGCTGACCTGCTGCTGCCCAGGTGGCTGTGAGCGGCAAGGGGGACTGGCAGCATGGGACCTCACAGGGGCACAGAATGGGCCATGGGGGTTTCCTGAGCTGTCAACTCCCATCAATCCTGAGTAAAAACACAACGCGTCCCCCCACGCCCCAAGGGAGAACCAGCAAAACCCCTCCACGGCCGGAACACTCGGGCAGCACGGGGGTAGGGACACGGCCTCCATGTGAGACCTTCATTACTGGCAAAATCGTTTCCTTTTGCTTCTTGTGTGTGCAAAGAAAGTAAATACATGAAATAAGAGGGAAAAGGCAAATCTATTCATGGCATGCAAAGCAGAAAATAGTAACGTCTGACAGACCTAAAGTGAAGTAATACAGCAACTCCATCAGTGCAAACCATTATCCTGAATAATATTTGCACCAGGTCAATGAAGCAAAGCTATTCAAATGACGTTCCTTGAGTTTTTCTTCCTAGGAAGGAGACTATTCCCTTCCAGCAACGCTCTCAAACGGCTCTGCTGAGGTGCTACGATATTGCTACTTACTACGGTAGTGATTTCTCACACCTCCCACCAAAACTGAGTCACAGTCCTAAAGAGGCCCTCGAGGCTCTCACATGCCCCTAGGAACAGCTTGGGCATCACAGCTCTTTCACTCTTAGCTTCGAAATCTGCAGTCTCTTGGAGCTACAGGGACTGAAGGGGAAGAGGAGATGGAAGTAAAAAAGAAATCAATTCATCCTTTCTACTATAGAGAGAGACTTTTGCTCTCTTACCACGTGCCTAGCAGCACTGCCAAGTAGCAGATTACTCACTTTCCTTCACAAATTACTGAAAAAAGCTACAAAAACCAAAATGGTGTTTATTTGAAGTTCACTCAAACAAAGCTACTAAACGACTAGGATGCTGACCACTACGAAGGTCAGGATCTCCCTACATGATTACTTTCTTGGGTCTGCAGCTACATGACTTCAGAAAGTGAAATACTGCTATAGAGGCATTTTTAATGCACTTCATCAGCCAAGGAAGCTCTTCAGGGGAAAAAGAAAACAACAAAAAACGCAAAGTAACCTTTACTATCTTGCTTAAGATTCACTCTGGTCTTTATCTGCTCGCTGCCGATTGCTCTGGGTTTACAGGTTAATGAGACAACTTCAGGGTGACCACAGTCTTTACTCTGTGTTTGGCTTCTATTTATTTCACCGGCATTGGAAAGGAATCACTGGTTCGGGGAGTCAGCATCGCTATCCAAAACCTTTAAGTCATGAGTTGACTCGTCAAGGAAGCACAGGTTCATCAAAAGCATCAGAGCAGCTGAGGAACCTCACTCTATCCAGTTTCCTGCAATCTCTCATTTTAAATGTGACCTCAGACCCTTTTAACCCCAACCCTGTACCAACAAAAAGTTTCCCTCTGATAGCTACGGGGAGGATTAACTGAAATACGCTTCTCTTACATCCAAGACAACGGACTGATACTAAAAAACCCGACTTTCATCACAATTTTGATAACCGGAGGAATTCATTCTCAAGTGACCAAATTAAACAGGAAAGGGCCCCTCTGACAGAGCAGCATCCTAGTGCAGAAACTGCCCAGCGCTGCCTGAGTGTTATCACCTGAATCCTCCTCCCGTGCTCACGGGCAGGAGACAGCTGCTGCTGCTACTGTTTCCTAAGCAGGTGGTGGCCTAAGTGAAGAGTGGTCAAAGCAAGGTGAGTCTAGGGATTTTTAATTCCACGACAAATCATAGAATCATAGAATCATAGA
>NW_009199855.1:1457-15852 GCF_000690835.1 Fulmarus glacialis | reverse complement strand
CCCCCCGTTTAAAAACTGCAGTTGGGTAGTGAGGCAAAAATAGAGGCTACTGATTGTGTGCCTGTTTATCACACGGAGAGAGAGAAATGTACCAAAAACTTAAGAACAGGTATGTGATGGTGTTCAAAGAAAATGCAGTTTAGCACAAGAAATGCTGAACCTCAATTTTTAGCAGTGACATTTTAATGATAGGAAGTCTGCAAAATTATTTGCCATCAATTGTGAAGGCAATAACAAGCCTTGGTGGGTTTTCACACCCTCTGTGTTAAGTGCTTTCAGAATGACAGTGTAAACTGTGTTGGAGAACTCCAAGGAAGTAAAACTGATTAAAATGTTCATGCTTGAATGGTGCTGATGGAATAGTTCATTTGGACTTTCTCTACCTCCTGCAGCTCAAGCTGAAATATTAAAATTCAGTGGATTTAAATCTCTCTCCCCTCAGCTCAGGAAAAAAACATTACATTTTAATAGGTTTTAAACTCATAATTCATTGGTTTGGAGCAGCACTATTAAATCTATTTAAATATTACTTGTATTACTAAGGAAATGATTTAAATGATTTTTCCTTTGCCATTCTATACATCTGAGTGAAAAAAAATGGCTTTGGTTTAATTTTTAAGTATTTTGTTTTATTATGTCACTTTTATTATCTTCTTTAAAAATAAGCAAATGGCAGTTACTGGAAGAAAGGACTCCTGTATTGTGACATACAATCATCAAGCCATAAAGTTCCTTTTTTAATACACTGCTTGTCACGATTTCTACCCTGTGTTTGAGGCTGAGGTGCTTGTTTGACCCATCTCGAAAGGCGTGTAATTTTTGGTTGCTTTCAAGCGAGAAGTCCATTTTACAGCTGTGGAGAACAACGCCTGTTTGGAAAAATAACAGTATGCCATGGCAGGTGCGGTAACTTTGAAAGTGGTGCAGTGGAGATAAGTGCAGACGAGCTGTAATAAAAACTTGGCATCAGTGCATGCTATCGTTGCCGTGGCGCCCGTGGTCCAGGGCTCCCGCCACCGGTTGCGTTGGTGCTTAGCGTACAGAGGCATCTCCCACTCCTCGCGGAGGGTGGGTTGTTTCTGCCTCTCGCGTGTGCTCGCGCAGTGAGGAAGAGCGAGGGGTTTTTGGTTGAACCAATGCAGCTGAGGGGGAAGGTTTTAATTCCAGTTTGCATGGCAAAGCCATTTTTGCCAAGTGCGTGCGTTGCGAAACGGGAGCTTCAGGGAGGATGAGGAAGGGCCGTAGAACAAGCAAGTGTGTTGTAGCATGGGGGCAACAGTCACTTGTCTCGCCAGTCCTTCTGTATTGCTTGTCCAAAGGCGTATTAAGTGGCGGTTGAAGCTTAAACGCTGTAGAACGAGTTGGCCGCCTGCGGTACGTTGTACGCAGGTTGTCACAGTGAGGGGGTGGCAGAGGACTTGGCTTAATGGGTACGTGCTTTGAGTTGTGCTTATTTGTGTACCCTAAAGAAATGTTGAAATTCATTCCTCCCCGTTTAATTACTCTTGTTTGCTGTTTGTGTATTGAGTATGTGTGATCATGTGGTCCTGCAAATTTTTTGACGCTGCCTAGTGCCTGAAATGGAATTGTAGAAGGAATTGTAGACACAGAAGTCTTTTGGATGAGCATTTTGTGTTTTGAATTATTCATCTGAAGTCTGGGTAGGTTAAAGACACCATGTTTTTTGGGGGGAAGGAGGTGTTTTGTAGGGATTTTTCTTCTTCTCCCCTTATTCCCAGGTGCCAGCTTCAGAGAGAGCCTTGCAGGTGAGGCATAATTTAAATAAATCTCTTCCATATGCAGCATTATCCTGATTTAAAGAAGCTGAAAATGAGGCACACAATCTTTTTAGGGATTTTTGAGGGAATGAATTAGAATGTAAATAATTTCAGGTTCCATATTGACTGAAAAACCGCTCAGAGGATGGATTATAAATGCTGTTCTACACTTGGAATGGGCTGCCACTGTTTTCCTCTTTTCCTCCTATTTTCAGTAGCTGTGGTAGCTACTGAATTTATTATATTGGTCTATCACTGTAGGAGCAGTCAGTAATGTTGCAGTGCGAAGTGCAAACCACTTATTACATCTCACTGCCAATATGCTGATGCCAGAGGCCCTGCTCGTTATGCTTAAGTAAGTGCATATGACATGAATGTTACGGCTCACATACTGTATCTGATCAGGCAGGAGAGCTGACTTCTACCTCCATGTTTCTAAAGGTTTTCCAAATCCTGGCACCAAAGTTATGTGACCACCGTATCTTTTTTTGAATTAGGATTAATCAGTGCAGATATGAGGAGTCCCGAGGAGAATTTTCTTCATGTTCTACAGCATGAACATATGCAATATTTTATTTATGACTTGTTTTTGTATGCTCTCACTTCACACACAGTAGAAAGGAAAAAACACTGTTGCCAAGGTGGTCTGTACTCCAGTGTGTGGAAGCTGTCTCCAACCAAATACAGGTTTGCCATACTCCATCAGACTCTCGGTCCATTATGTACCACATACTACTTTCAGTGATGGCCTTATACTGGTGCTTTGGAAAAGAAGAAAAAGTGTATAAAGGATCTGTTTGGTTTTGAGGTATTGTGAAGGGAGGGGTTTCCCAAAAATGCTTCACTGCAAAATCAACAATGTTTATGTACTCAGTGGAGATGCAGCCCATTTAAATATGTACCCTTACTGTACAGTATAGCCTAAAGACAGTTATTACTGTGTCACGGTTTCATACCACAGAGTTCTGATATCACCCCTAAACAGGGTTGTATATTTGTCATCTAGACTTCCCAACCACACTTTGTAGGCTGTTTCCTACAGCCATGAGTGAGGACCAGGACTCCATACAGTGGATCAGTTAAGTGTTTGCTTTTCTTCAGGTATGTGGGTAGTTCTTTTGGTGTCTTCAATCTTAAACATAGGCTAAAGTGAGGGCTTTAGTGCTTAACTGGGATGGATGCTAAAGTACTGCATCAGGAAAGTATTTCCAGATGTTAAGTTCATCCATGAAGAAGGAATTTAAGAGGTCTAAACAAATGCACGTGTGAGATGTGTAAGATGCATCTCTATTATGCTAAGACTACATGGCTCTTAGGCTATACCTCGTGAGGAAGCTTAGAAGTGAATTATAGTAGCCACGTTAAAAGCTCTAGTGATAGAATTGCTTATAGATTTAGCAACTCAGATCTCTCTGTGACCAGTGGCATTACTTCACTTTTCTTCTAGCTTTTATTGTTGATTCGTTTTACATCTCAGATGGTACTTTTTTCACTTTTCAGTCATGTTTATGTAGCCCAGGATTTCAGAAATTTTTTCACGTGAGGACCCTAGAAGAAGGTTATTTAAGACTCTGCTGGGAAAACCGTAGGTGTTGCTCTCATTTTCTGTTCTAAAGAAAAGGACCAAGATGCACAACGTCACAACGGGGACACCGTTTTCCTACTGTCAGTCCAGAGGAGAGAAAATCTCCTCGCGGTGTCTGTGGGTAGGACGTGAGTGGAGCGCCTGGGTAAATAAGGTACTTCAACCGGTGTGCACCTACCTGTCCAGAACTGATTTTTACCATCTGTTCATCTGTAACAGAAGACACCCGGTTGCTGCCCCTGTTACTTTTTTCTCTGTGTTGGTCTTTGTGAAAAGGTTTTGAAGCGGAGGTTTGGTATGTGTGGCACATTTTACGCCAGTGGCGCTCGGTGTGGTAAGACCTTGAGCTTACTTGCATTTGGTGCCTTCTGCCTTCTCTTGCAGGAAATGTGGATTTTCTTTTCCTTAGCTAGCAATCGGTGGTGAGGGAGAAGGAAGGAGAAGAGAGCTTAAGTGGCATGATTTATGCGAGAATTTCTGCCCTTTATTAAATGATAATAGAAAGTGATTTTTCTAAAGAGCCTAATTCTTCCTCCCTCCTCCCCCGGTGTGAAATTGAGGTGGAGAGGAGTCCTGCAAGCAGAAGAAGGAACTACTGAACTCCAAGATTCTGGGGGAAGGTGCACTTGGCCTTTTGCAGGGGATTAGGTTTTTCCTGTATTAAAATGCTGGCCTTTTTCACCACAAACCTTTCATTTGGTGTAGTGGGTTGTATTAATTTTTTTGTTACTTTTGCCCTCTGTCTACGCTCTTTCACTGAGTGGAAAATAGTCATAAGGGGGGAAGGGAGGACAAATGGTGATACATGTATCCTGACAGATGTTCCTGTATATATGATTAAGAGCGGAAATGTGCTCTGCATATATTGCCTTTCATCCCACAATATGATTCGGGAGTTGACTTTTTGTTCCTAGATCACTTAGAAAATCTTTGAGACAATTTGTAGAGATATGATTCTGATAGTTTCTTTGTTATTTATGTAGGAGTTCTAAATGCTCCCCTTCTGATGAATGACAGCTATTGATTTTTTTCCTTCCCCCCATAGTTTTCTCAGTGGAGCTTGCTTTCCTCCTGTAGAATCAGCATCCTCAAAGGCAGAAATTACCGATTCTCAGAGAGTAGGAAGCTTGGCATTTGCTTTTTTTTTTTTAGTGGTTTTTTAATTATTATTATTTGTCTCCTCCTTATTCTCTCTCCTTTTTCACTGTTTTTCATTCGTTTTCATAGATTTTGTCTAACCTGTGCATTCATTCCCCTTTGTGAACGGAAACAACATCTGTGTTTTCCAGATCAGCTGCGTGTGAGTGTTTAAAGTTCCCACCAATCTCTGATTCCTTTCTTGCACGCTGGGCACGTTCATTTGCAAAATGATCACTCTCCCTTAAAAGAGAAAGGACAGTAGGTTGCTCTACCCTACATCTGTACCACAGTCTCCTTATGCAAACCAATCATATGATATGTATACGTAGAGCTCCAGGACTATTCCACTGCTGCGTGACTCTCTTTGTAGGCTGTTTTGCCGTGTTGTATCTTAACATCAGAAAAACCTTTTTTGTAATGGTATGCCAGCAGAGAGAGAACTATACAAAGGAAGTACACACAGTGCACTTCATGTCAGGGGTGAGAACAGGCATGATAGATAAAAATTCATATCATCCTAAGCACACTCATAACTCTGTGTGCCAAAGGACTTCCTTTTCTTGCTGGTCTTTAAACCATTGACACTGATACTGTGTTCTCTCGAGCCATTGTTTTTATGTCTTTATTTCCTCTTTACCTTGGTTACTGTTTTATCTGTATGCTGTCTTACTAATGATTCACTTTGAGCAATCAATCACTTCATCTAACAGATTTCAAACAAACAATTAAGCTATTTTATCCAGATTTTTTGAGGTCCCCTCCCAGCAGTATTGCAGGTACAGGTAGTGCACACATGCATATAGATATATCTTTTTCAGACGTTAGTTTGTTAACATTAGAAATGTCTTTGGTTAGAGGAGTATGTTCAGGTTGTTTGGATAACGGATGAGAGCTTTCAGGGTCTGTAAGAGGAAAAGTGGTAGATTACTGTGACACAGAGCTGCTTGGAAAGTATCCAGTAAAAACTTGAACCTTTTCCAGGAAAATAGGCTTTGAATGTGCTGACTGTAACAAGAGAGCATTAGAAGCTAATTTGTTAGTGGGTTTATTATCACATTTTACTTTAAATTTGATCTCTTAAGATGTGTTGGGAAAAGAATTAAGCTAAGCATCAATATTTAGAATTGCAGTTGTAAAAATCAGTGATATTCGGATAAGAACCTTTTGCAAAGCCTTTTTACCCATTTGTTTAGACGTGGCTGTGGAGTTATTTTACTCCTTACTGTAGACTGCCTAGAAGAATACACAGAAAATTTGAAAAACAAACAAACAAACAGATTAGTAGCAACCAGATATTATCTTTATTTGACATGTGTTAATATGTGTTGAAAGTTTTACTTCAGTTTTTACTACTGAGCTGATTTAAATGACCATCTTCCTAAGCTTATTACCAAAAAGAAAGCAGTCTTCTTTTTTGGCTTCTTTCTGATTGCAGGGTTTACCCTTGCTCTTATATTTTTGTGTGTTGGTTGTTTCTTAAAAAGATTGCAATCTATTTTGCAATTCTGTAGGGCATTTTTCTTGGTAGCTAACTGTTGCTGGTTTTATTTTTAAATAGTTTTGGAAAATTTACAGCATAATAAAGCCTGGTGTACTGCCTTTGCAAGTTTTCACCTATTATGCATTGATGCTGAAAATGTATGCTTGACTTTATGCATACTGTAGTCAACTGTGATGGAATTGTCTCAAGTTAACCACATGCTAAGAGTTCATAAATAACATGACTAAGGATAACAAATTAAAGAGAAGATGGAGGAGTGGGAAGTGAAAGCATTACAGCAACATCAAAAAAATTATGTGGTTGCTCAGTTGGCTCATTTTCAGGCTTTCCTTGAAAGTTTTTAAATTATGTCAGATTTTACGATCTAAATTCATGGTACAGGCAGAAACTAAACTTTCTTTCACAGTGGAATATTTCTGTGTGGAGAGGATATCTGTCGGTTGTCTTACTCCTCCATATCTTTGGCATTTTGATGACTAGAGGAGACCACCTTTTTTTACCACTTTGTAGCACTAACCTGATGCCCAGTGGGTTAAGGAATTGCCTATGTTTTTATAACTTGCCCTCTAACCAAGCAGCTGTGTACAGGCCACCCGGGAAGCTGATGATGCTGAGCAGTTACACCCATGGGCAGTGGAAAAGCAAAACCAAGTGTGAATGTTATGGGCACTTGAATATAGTAATAGATTTCAGAGGTCTGGAAATGGCAGTTTGAGATGCACTGACACCTTGTCTTTACCTTCTTGAGTATGCGTATTAGCAAACAGCGCTTAATTATGCGATCATAATACTTTTTTTTTCCTTTTGCTTTTGTATTCTGAGAACAAAAGCCTGCCCAGTGTTTGACTTGAATTCTTGTCATTTCTGTTTTCGGACCAGTGCCTCGCTTTTGCTGTACAATGTTGCTCATAGTGTTGGAGGAGCCATAGTCCTTTCCTGTACCAGTGCAGTGGTACACGGTCCTTCTCCTGTTGTTGAACTTTTAGTCCCACTCCAGTCTAACAACACACACAACGTTATCTGTGTCTGTGTGGCACGGGCACATGGGGCTATAGTGGAATTTTGGGTGTTATCTTAGATTTATTTAGCAGTCTGGTTTTCATACCAAAGTGTGTTCTTTGTGCCATTGCAATGCGACTAAGTTGCACCAAATTTCTGCTGTATCAGTGAATGACACTTCTGCGACTGAGGGGGCCGTGTTCTTTCTGGATTTCATATTCTCATCGTTTTCCATGGAAGAGCTTGGTCTCTTCAGAGGAGTTCTCTATGGCAGGAAGGCTTAGAGAAGGTTTGGGGTTTTTTTCCTGCTCTCTTCAGTTATTTTCAGGGCGCTCTGCAATTCAACTTGCAGTGAAAATGCATCAGTTCTTGGCCAAACGGGACTGGGCCAGCCATGCTGTTCTGGGTCATCTCAAGCCCGTAGGCACCAAGGTGTCATTACCCATACTACTCTTAATGCCCATATTATGTCTGGGAGGCATTAATGACGTTCGGTACATCCAAGGTGCAGTCTGTGCTGCTGTCTTGCTGAGCTACGTAGAGAAGTTCCCAACAAAGAGCAGTAAAAAAGGGGATTTAGTGCAGTTTTCTTCAAGCTCTTCGGAAACCATCCTGTATCCATAGAGGAGGTCATACAATGCAAATTGGGTCAGTAGGCAGATCTGTACGGATTGTACAGTATTTGCAATGAGTGTACCTCACCTGGTATACCTTGGTCAACAGTGAAGTAGTTAAAAAGGGGAAAACTCTGTCACTGTTGATATCCTCAGGCTCTTCTCAAAGCCTTTGCTTCAAGCCACTGGCAGATTCAGGCAGATACCTTCTTGCACTGGTTTATAGCATGTTCTCGTACAGGAACGGGAAATTCCTTGTTTGAAATGAGACTCCAGAACACTGATTATTTTGTCCATTCCTTTTATTTCTCTCGCTCTCCTCCTCCCTCACCAAATCTGGCATGCCAGATTGTTCCTTTGCTGTAAGGCAGTCCCATTCAAACCCTGAAGCTGAACAATATACTGTTGGCTCTTGCTTCGTTTTGTTGTAGTTAATTTAAAATTCTGAGAAACGAAGCATCCTTCCATAAGAACATCAAGCAAGCAAAATGTGTTTGATGTTTTCTACGAGACAGAGCACCTGCTGGATTGACACAGGTTCACAAGGAAGGACAGGATTGAGCCTTCCCTCTTCCACCTGGAAGAATCTTCTTTCTAGTTTTCTTTTTTTTGTGCTTTCCCCACCCCCCCCCTATTTTGCGTACTTTTAAATTTTTTTTTCTCACTTCCCTTTTGGATTGTTTCCCTCCTTTCCCTGGCACTGCTCTGGATCGGATGACATGTGCGTGCCACTAGCAGTCTGATTCCACCGCCTGGGTTGTATTTCCAGGTGTAAGAGAAGGACCTGTACTTTCACAGGGGGCTGTTGAGGGGGGCGTGCGTGCAGTGTGCCGCACGCGTTACGCTGTGTGCTGTGTGTGACTCGCAGTCTTTGACTTCCAGCTCACCCGTATGTAAAGATTCATGCTCGGGAGGGGAGGGAAAAATCAAGTGAACAGCATATTGTCTCTTGATTGATTAAAGAGCTGGGTTGCAAGGTGGGAAGTGAATTTAGATTCAAGTGAAAAACAAATAAAAGTAGGTCTTTAATCTTCACAATTAGGAAAGTAAAATGGAATGTTTTTATGCAAAGCAAGTTAAGTTTTTAGTTCTTCTTCTTCCAAAGTCCCTTATACAGACGTGCAGGGGGGAGAGTGCAATCCCAGAGGACTTCTGATTTGATTTACCCTGAGTCCTGAGCAGTGACTGCTTGAAACCGGAAAGAAAATTTCAGAGCTAATCTAGTTACTGTATGAACAGAAGTTAGTTGGATGGTTAGTGGGCAAGCCTTAGACCTGAACAGATCTCTCTTGGGGTATATTTAACATAGCTTTTTCACCTGTTTATTCCTGCACACCCCCCCGCCTTCCCATTCAGTAGCAACAAACTACCTACCCTGCAATGGTTAGTATAGCACAGAGCTTGATGCAACCCTGGTTGAGGTCAAGCACTCCAATTCGAACCTCTCAAGGGCTTTCTCTGTGTGTTGCCAGTGTACTGGTAAAAATGACTTTAAACTCTTGTCAGCGCAGTTACTGGTGCATGCATCACAGTCCCACTCAAATAAACCTGTCACAACACAGAGTCAGCAGCTAGAGAAGAGTACAAGGGCAGGCCTCTAGCTTTTCATTCGAGCATCACTAAACGTGCACAGAGTGCCCAATTATTTCAGCATTATTGAGCAAGCCTACAGGAGGACCCAAGCCTTGCTACATTAGATTTTCTTTAGTAATTTGCTCAAGTACCGCTGAGGACACTTAAAGGGCTTAAAACGGTGGCTGCAACCAGTTTCCTTTTCTGGATTGTTAATTCAGGTTTTCTCTTTCAAATTAACTCTCACTGCATGCTGTGCAGTAGCGCTGGGAGAACTGTTTAACACTAATTTTCTCAATTTTCAGCTTTTTTTTTTTTTTGCATTATATAACTGCTTTCATAGTTACATATATTTTGATTAGACGTGTATGTGGTGTGTTTATGCTAGAAAGAGTAAAATGATACATACCTGTGTCAGAAATATAAAAATTTCACCAAAACTGTAAAATTCCTTTCCTTTATTCTTTTTTTAAATTTTTTTGTTGTTCTTTTAATTCAGCCTGAAGTTTGCAGATTGTGTTGTGTCCAAACATATGGACATTTTTAAAACACCAGGGTGTTTGTGAGGGTTGATATCTGGATCGATCAGATGCATTGGTTGATCTGATCAATCACGCTTGATGTACAGCATCAATCGGACAACCCCAGGCTCCCTGAACAAATTCAATATCTGTGTTTCGTTTTTCACAGCAGCAACAACTCCAGGCCCAGCATTTGTCACATGGACATGGTCTTCCCGTGCCGCTCACTCCGCACCCCTCGGGCTTGCAGCCTCCAGCCATCCCCCCCATCGGCAGCAGTGCTGGTCTCCTGGCACTGTCCAGTGCGCTGGGGGGGCAGTCCCACCTCCCAATTAAAGACGAGAAGAAGCACCATGATAACGATCACCAAAGAGGTAGGCGCTGCCAAAGGAGTGTGTGGCTTCATTCGTTTCTCTCTTCTTTTTTCTTTTTTTTTTTTTAAACTCTCCTTTTAAAACAAAACAAAACAAAAAAACCACCAAGGAATTGTCACAAGAATTCCTAGCTAATTGCTTCAGTATTTATTACCTAGCAGTAGCCAGAAATTTGTTCAAATGCTAGAAATCTGGTTTTATAAATCTGGCTGTACAGTATTAATAATTAACTGTACGGAAAAGTTAACATCTGTGCAATTTATTATTTAACAGACATCAGGATTCTTTCTTCTGAGTATGATAAATGTATAATTTTATGTAAACTAACTAGTACTTTTCTCTTTCTCTCTCCCCCCACCTCCTCATCCCCTGCCACCGCCTTCTCCCTTCCTTGCGCACGGGGGCTGCTCTGCATTGCAGACAGAGACTCCATCAAGGTAGGACTCCATTTCGTAGCTGTAAGGGGTGGCTCGAAAGAGCTGCACGCTGCGTTTTTCTGAAGTATGGCCCAAAGTGGTGGAAAAAGTTACAAAGTGAAACCGGGTTGTGGCGCTCGTGTTGATTAGCAGAGCCCTGTGTAGACTGTGCACCACACTTAGAAAGCGGCTGGTAGCAGGGCAGCTAGGATGGCAGGCAACATGCCGTGCAGTGGGTTTGGTGGAACAGCACTGAAGCTGTTCCTGGATATAAGGAAAGGGCTGCCTGGGGTCTCTGCCCAAGCTTATGAGACAGAAGGAATTAGCCAGTAGTTTTAAGTCATTTGGAGGTTGTAAACTGTAATTCTGATATGTCCTGATAATGCGGTTAGGGAAGGAGAGCTCCGTCGCTCACGGGGGGAGGGAGGGGGAGGTGCTGCCCACTGTCCTTGCCGAAGCAGTTGGAGAGGACTGAGCTGCCGCTTCCTACCCTGATGAAGGTGGTAGTCACACTGAGGATCCTGCCTTCTTTTTCCAAAAGTTAATTTTCAGGCTCTGAATGACTTTGCAGCGTACGTGTGTGCACCATCCCGTGCATGGTAGTGTTTATAAGTAGATGTAATACACGCCTTGCAGCTCGTGTAATTCTGAGCATTCAGTGATGACTGTGATTCAGCGTATCATATCGTGCCTGGATGCGTGTCCGTACTGCACAGCCACCAGCGTCTCTCAGAGGCTCCTGAGGTTTCAGTGCTGGTGAGTAGGAAGTGAAAGATACGCTTCTCTTACAAAGGGCAAGACCTATGTCTGCCTTATAGAGCACTTGCAACCCATTTGTCAAGTTTCTACTGGTGCTTTTTTTAGGAAGATGTAATTTATTCTTGGGGTTGGCCAAATGGCAGAAGAGGTGTTCACAGCACGAGTCTTGGGTGCGTTAAACAAGGTTACCAGGAGCTTGCCAGGCAGATGTTACTGCTGTGTCCTAGACGGTGTCAGGAGGAGCACGGTCCCAGGCACAGGCTTTGCCCCCACCAGAGACCTGTCTGGCCGGGGCTGCTGTGCGAGGGGCTGTGCCGTTGCTTCTCCATGTGGGGACGTGTCCCACAGCCTTCCGCAGCGCGCCCATTCTGCCACTGGCAACTCTGCCACATCCCAGCCAAACGCGGCTGAGCCGATGGTTGTCAGTTTTGCTGCTACCCACATGGCCCTGCATAACAACCAGCAGCTGACAGGAACTGTCAGTTTTTACTGTGAGCAGCAAAGGTGGTGAAGCTGCCTATCTGCCGACATAGGACAACAGCGTGTTGGATTTCACTTCAGCTTCCTTGTCACGATGGCTAGAGACTGGGATTACTGCTTTATGCAGCGAGGCTGGGCGCAGATTAACGAGGATTTCCCTAGAACACCCCCTGTTCGCTGTGAACGGATAGGTTTAGTCCATTTTCTTTTTTCCTGCACCCAAACAAACAAGTAGAGCAGATACCTAAATGTGGGAATACAAACCCACCTGGTTTCTTTAGCGAGTTTGCATACCTGTACAGTTGGAACCACGAGCGTTTCACTCAAGAAAGTGAATGAGGAGAAGTGCTAGTATACGCTAACTGCTGTTTTTAAACAAAATACGCTAGTCGTGTTTCCGTAATGTCTGTGGGATGTTGGAGTGTTTATGCTGGCATGGGTGTTACGGGGAGTGTTTATACCAAAAAGGCTGATTTTGTCTGGGAATGATTCAAAGGCACTGTTATTCATACAGCTTCGAGAGGGCGTCGCTACTTTGTGCCAATTTACTTTGAAATGATAAGTAGATATTTGTCTTGCACGGTGTTCAGGTTGTGAGTTGGCTTGTGTGTCAGCATTATGGGGCTTGCTGCCAGCTTTGCAAGGTGAAATAGTTTGCTAATTTCCTTAAATGTTTTCAGTGATGCCCAGAGTAGCAGTTAGTCGCTTGTTCGATCGATCTGTCCTCCCTTAAGTGGCTCCTGGTTAAGAGAGGCTTTTTATGATTGTCTGCTGTGTGACTTGAGATGGTTTTTGTCAGGCAGAACGTGCCAGTTGCCAGCAGCTGGAGTCTGTGTGCTTGTATGAAATAATTTATTCATGCAGGATAATGCTCCTTAACATTTAACAGGTAATGAACGTGACATAAATTTCCTTCTTGCTTTTAATTTTTCCCTTTCCTCTTCTAATGTGCAAACAGGCAGCTCTGGTACTCTAAATAGTAAGTAATTTTTGGCCATCTGTCAAAAGGAAATTTCAATACAAATTTAAATTAATGGTGCCTGAAATTTTTTATAGCTCCTCTAAAAGCCTCTAATGTGCAGAAAATTCTGAATCTGCTGGTAGTAATTAGTGTAGCATGTAATGAGGATATGGGCAATGTTATACAGCCCCAGTGTAACGTTTTGATATGGTAGCAAAATTTTGATTTATACGAGGTTGTGCCTGGGTTTAATTGTGAGAGGCACTTTAAAGTGTTTTCTTGCTGGTACAGATTATTAAGCAGGGCAGATTTTAGAATAGCTCATAAACTGTAAATTTACGTTTTCGTGTACAGTTTGGGTAACGAAGGTGCCCTACCCATTTCTGCAACGAAGGGAGTTTGGTTGAAGTGTCCTGTTTTTTGCCACCACTTCCAGCGCTTTGGAATTGCTGGACAGTTGTCTTTGCGAAACTTTCTGTCTCTAGCTGTGCTAGTCCTGACCCTCCTCCTGGTTCAGCCCAAGGAAAAGGCAGTTTGCATCACTCTTCTAAACGTGACATTTTCTGCCTGGTAAGCCAGACTGGGCTCGCATCTTTCCCAGCACCTCCCTGGAGCGAGCAGTTCACCTTCCAGATAACATGAGATTATCCAGGAGCTATTCCTAAATGGTGGATCGGCATCAGCACAGCAAGCTCCATGGAGAAGGGCGGCTTTGGGAGCTCTTTGATTTCGTGTTGGATTCAGTCCTCCGAACCCTTTGCAAAGTTCGAAGTGTGGGAAAACTCTAGACGCAGTAACCTGAGTCCCAGGAGCGCTCTTTGTGCAGTGGGGGGGCTGCGGAGCAGGCAAAGGGAAGGGAAGGGTGGCAAGCGCCAGGGCTATGCTCAAAGTGCAGCCGTGGCTTAAGGGCTCTGAGGGAGTGTAATGTGTTTAGACGAAGAAACCAACAAACAGCTCTGTAGTTAATCGAGCAGCTTTTCACAGAGGACTCGGTCTGTCCCCTTTTCAAAGCAGTAAAACTTGTTTACTAAAAAAAAAAAAAAAAAAGAAGAAAAAGGATTATTCTGCAGTGGATTCTTGCTTGCTCATTGCACCCCGCAAGGATTTTTCCACCTCCTGCAAGAGCTGCTGATGGAGGAGGCATGTTGTTCTCCCCAGCGCTGGTCCTCACCTACCCTCCCTGGGACAAATGTGGCAAAAGTTTCTCTGGTCCCTGACAAAGTCTCTTCTATAAAACATACCCTGTGAAGAAGCTAAGGAAGCATTTTGTGTGCAAAAGCACCACGTGGCAGAAAGTCGTCCAGCGCTAGCAGTCTCCTCCCGTGGTTCTCGCAGCGGCAGCTGGAGCGAAGGAGCCCCCAGATGCCGGCTGGGTTGCAGGCCTGCCAGAGGTAGCCAGGGGTCCCTGAGCAGGTTATTCGAGAATCTCAGTGTCTTCTGAATCTGCCTCGTGCACAGGATTCGACTCGTGTAACTTTTTACCGCATCTGTTGTTAATCCAGATCTATTGTTCTTTGTACTCATGTGGTGCGTTGCCTCCCCCCCCCGAATTGTAAATTATTTGGGGCAGAGACCACGCCTGTACTAAGACTTGCCAACGCAGTGGAGACTCGATTCATTTTGATACTGGGGGTTACCGTTTCAGCAGCAGCCAGTGCCACTAATTAAAAGCTGCAGTCTTGTGGCAGGAATAAA